>NC_091287.1:454706006-454918481 GCF_032444005.1 Ranitomeya imitator | reverse complement strand
AGAAAAATTTTCCTTTTTTTCAAATAGTGCAGCCTGTTTAAAATTTGAAAAAAAAAATTCCTATTAGTGTCTTTCCACTCGTATCCAGCTAAATAGTGGAAAAACACTATATAGGATAACCTAGAGGAGGGTTTTTTGGCCTTGCAGCGCCGTTTACGGCTGTCTGCACGGTCTCCGTGTGAGCGCAGCTCGCCCTGTAGTCTGTGTGCAGCCATAGCCGGTTGGATTCAGCTCAGGGTGCGTTACTGCCTCATACCTTGAAAAACAATTTCCTTTTTTTCAAATAGTGCAGCCAGTTTAAATTTGAAAAAAAAAATTCCTATTAGTGTCTTTCCACTTGTATCCAGCTAAATAGTGGAAAAACACTATATAGGATAACCTAGAGGAGGGTTTCTTGGCCTTGCAGCGCCGTTTACGGCTGTCTGCACGGTCTCCGTGTGATTTAAACTAGCTCTGTAGCCCGATCTGCACCAAAAAAAAGGTTAAGTTCACCAAACACAACTTACACTTGTGTAGGCCACATTTGAAAATAATAAAGTTTAGTCCACAATTTACAACATTAGTGTTTCTTACACCTGTTAGGAGGAGCATTACAGGAATAAGCACACTAAGGCCTTAGTACTTTTCTGCTTATCTTTATCTGTCAACCAAGATGAAGAGGGCAGGGAGTAAGGCACGTGGGCGTGGGCGCGGAGCAGGGAGAGGAGCAGGGAGAGGACGTGGTGATTCTGTGCCTGCTGCGGGCGCCGGTGACTCGTCGTCACTCAGTTTCAGCAGGGAACAGTCCTTCATGCGCAGCTTTGTCGGAGAGCGCCGTGCACCGCTGCTGCGTGAAGACCAAATTGAAGCCGTTGTCGGGTGGATGGCAGCTAACGCCTCGGCATCGACTTCAGTTAGTGCCACATCCTCTCAGGCACAGAGCACTGGAGAGCAGCCATCTGTCTCTTCACCACCTGCCAAATTGGCCAGGCAGTCAGAGAGCCCAGGACAGGAGCCGTCTCTACTTCTGTTCTCTGAATCTCTTGGCTTGGAAACAGGGGGCCAGCCAAGCAGCATTGGAGAAATGGAAGAAGAGGCAGTGTGCAGTGATGCCCAACACCTTTTTCTCTCTGACTCTGAAGAGGCAGGTGGGCCAGTGCCTCCGGTGACCACAGCGCAGTACGCATCTGATGATGAAACTCAGGTGCCGCTTTCTCGTGCGTACTGTGCTGCTGAGACTACCCAGGAGGAGCAGTTGGTGGCAGAGGGTAGTGGAGATGATGAGGTCCTTGACCCATCGTGGCGTGAGGAACAGGAAGGTGGTGGGAGCAGCTCAGAGGAAGAGCTTCCTCTTACGGGCCAAAGAGGGAGAGGAGGGGGAAGACTGCGGAGCCTGTAGCCTCCACTTTGGCACCCGTTAGGAGCCTGTCTCTTTCCAAAGCCAAAAAGGGCGCTCCCAAGACTTGCAGTGCCTGGTCCTTTTTTGACACAGTTGCAGATGACATTTGTTTTGTCAAATGCAAGCTGTGTCATCATAAAGTAAAAAGAGGGAAAAATGTCAGCAACCTCAATACCACAAATATGTGGAAACATGTGCGGACCAGGCACGCGGTGGAGTTACAGAAACACACTGAAGATGTAGGCCAACCAACAGCGGCAGCTACCACCTCTTCAGCTCGTGTTGCCTCTTCCTCCAGCTCACGCACAGCTGGTTTGGCTTCCTCCCAGAGACCTTGTGTAATTCCACCCACAGCACCACCTTCCCAGTCATCCTCACACTCCCAGTCTACTCTACAGCCATCGGTAGTACAGGCATGGGAGAAAAGGCGGGCATTCTCGGCCAACCACCCCCGAGCACAGGCTCTGAATGCAGGCATTGCCAAACTGTTGTCCCTGGAAATGCTCTCGTTCAGGCTGGTGGAGACTGACAGCTTCCGTGACTTGATGGCATTGGCAGTCCCACAGTACAAGGTGCCCAGCCGCTTTTACTTCAGCAGGCAGGCTGTCCCTGCCCTGCACAGGCATGTTGAGGCAAACATAAAACATGCGCTACTGAACGCCGTCAGTAGCAAGGTCCACCTCACCACCGATGCGTGGACCAGTCAGCATGGACAGGGGCGATATGTTTCCCTCACTGCCCATTGGGTTAATGTTGTTGAGCCAGGTACAGATCGTGCGAGTGGCGCAGGACGTGTCCTGCCCACTCCAAGGATTGCAGGAATCCAGTCTGTACGCATCGACTCCTCCTCTTACACCAGTTCCTCTGATTCCTCTCTGCAGGATCCGTCACAGTCCACCTCCACATGGACCCGTGAACGTTTACCTATGACCGACATGAGCACAGCCGTGGCCAAACGTCAGCAGGCCGTCTTGAAACTAGTTTCATTGGGGCATCGAAGCCACACAGCGCAGGAGCTCTGGAATGCCATCAAGCAGGAGAGCGATGTGTGGTTACTGCCAGCGAATCTCCAGCCAGGCATGGTAGTGTGTGACAATGGCCGAAATCTGGTGGCAGCTTTGGCCCTTGGCAACCTCACTCACATCCCATGTCTGGCACATGTGCTCAATTTGGTTGTGCAGAGTTTTCTGAGGGACTATCCGGATCTTGATGCCCTGCTGCACAAGGTCCGCCTAGAGTGTGCTCACTTGCGGCGTTCCAGCTTGGCCAGATCCCGCATTGCTGCTCTGCAGCGCCGATTCCGCCTTCCGGAACACCGCATCATATGTGACCTACCTACCCGGTGGAATTCCACGTTACATATGTTGGAGCGGTTGTGTGAGCAGCAGCAAGCAGTTATGGAGTACCAGCTGCATCAGGCGCAAAGAAGTCGCAGTCAGCGCCGATCAGACTTCACAACCACAGAGTGGGCCACTATGAAGGACGTCTGCCAGGTTTTGCGTCCTTTTGATTATTCCACGCGGATGGCAAGTGCAGATGATGCACTAGTCAGCATGACTGTCCCCCTTATCTGCCTGCTTCAGCAAACTTTGCAAGGGTTAAGGGATGATGTGGTGGAAGAGGTGGAGGATGAGGAGTCACCTTTTCCATCAGCTTCTGGAGAGTCAGCGCCACGTGGTTCCTCACAAAGGGGTACGCAGGGGCCAATTTGTGAGGAGGATGAGGAGGAGTCAATGGAGGAGGAAGAGCTCCGTCCAGAGGAGGGAGCGACACAATTGTCCAGTGGTCAGTGTGTACAGCGAGGGTGGGGTGATGACGAGCGGGCAGAGATCATGTCTCAAGCAGGGGACAGCGTTTCTGGGCCGGTTGGCACTCTGCAGCACATGGTGGATTTCATGCTGCAGTGCCTGAGAAACGACCGCCGCATCGACCACATTCTCAACATGCCTGATTATTGGGTGTTCACCCTCCTCGATCCTCGCTACCGGGACAACGTCCAAAACCTCATCCCTGCGTTGACCCGGGAGCGTAAATTGCGGGAGTACCACGACACACTGGTGAATTCCATCATCTTCTCCTGTCCAACTGAGAGGAGTGCTGCTAGTGCTTTACAAAGCAGCTCAGTGCGTCGAGGCAGTGGGGGAGGCTCTGCCCAAAGAGGGAGCAGAAGCAGTGCCTCTGCCCAAGGCAAGCCCAGTATGGCACAACTCTGGCACACTTTTGTGTGCCCGCCCCAAATGTCTACACCATCACCGGCGGCTCCAGTCAGCAGGAGGCAACGGTTCCGTCAGATGGTGACAGACTACATGGCTTGCCCTCTTACTGTACTCCCAGACGGCTCTTCCCCGTTCAAGTTTTGGGTCTCTAAGCTGGATACATGGCCAGAGCTAAGCCAGTATGCATTGGAGGTGCTGGCTTGCCCTGCGGCTAGTGTCTTATCGGAACGTGTCTTTAGTGCCGCAGGTGGTGTACTAACAGACCGTCGCATGCGACTATCCTCCGATAACGTTGACCGGCTTACTTTCCTGAAAATGAACCAGGCCTGGATCTCGCAGGAATTTGCCACTCCTCTGCCTGATTAAGTAATTGGGTGTCATCCAGGTCTCCTGCTGTGTTCATCTTTCTACCACCTGAACTGCTATTCCTGGGCTCCAACACCGCCAGTTGCGGCTCAGAAGTGCAGGCTGCACAGTAAAAACATACGACCCAGTGTTATTGGGTTTCAGTAACGTCAGCTGATCCCCAGCTGTGTAGCCGGCAATGTGTCCTGCGACCGCCACGCTGGCACAACAACCTAAATGTAAGGGAACCTGTCCCCCCCCCCCCCCCGTCGTTTGTTACTGAAAGAGCCATCTTGTGCAGCAGTAATGCTGCACAAGGAAAAGGTAGCTCTTTTTTTTTAGCTCTTTGCACACGCAGAACTTAACACTTATAAAATGTGTTCACTGATACCGTTATACCGTCCCGGAGCTGGGACTTTCCTTCGTAATGTGACGCAGCACAGCCGTCATTCCTACCCCCTTGGTGCCATGCGCTGCCTCCTCAGCGTTGTTTTAAGCTGTCACGGAGCCTGCGCTGTTCTGTTATCCCTTGGGCATGCCCTATTTGCGCTGCCTGTCTTCTGACATAATTTGGTGTCAGGCTG
Source organism: Ranitomeya imitator (assembly GCF_032444005.1). NCBI lineage: Eukaryota > Metazoa > Chordata > Amphibia > Anura > Dendrobatidae > Ranitomeya > Ranitomeya imitator. The sequence continues at coordinate 454,913,958 of NC_091287.1, read as the reverse complement.
GCTGCGCCTGTGCGGCCGCGGGTGCCGAGATCCCGCCTCGCAGTGTCTTCTGATTGAGTCACACTGCGGGCCTGGGATCCATGGGCATGCGCAGTGCATATCTTCCCCTCGGGCTCTCGCTCATTTCCCTCCGCCTTCTTTAGACTGTGCGCCGTCAGCTGATCCCTAGCATGCCACGGCCGTGACACCGCACAGTCTGAAGAAGAGGGAAGGAGGGGAGTGAGAGTCGAGGTTATGCACTGTGCATGCCCATGGTTCCAAGGCCCGCAGTGGGATTACGTTAGATGAGACTGCGAGGTGGGATCTGGAGCAGCGTGGACGCACAGGCACTGACAGCCTGACACCAAATTATGTCAGAAGACAGGCAGCGCTAATTGGGCATGGCCAAGGGCTAACAGAACAGCGCAGGCTCCGTGGCAGCTTAAAACAACGCTGAGGAGGCAGCGCACGGCATCAAGGGGATAGGAATGACAGCTGTGCTGTGTCCCATTACGAAGGAAATTCGCACCTCCGGAACGGTTTAACAGTATAAAGGGACACATTTTTAGTGTTTACTTCGGTGTTTGCAAGGAGCATAATTAAAAGAGCAACCTTTTCCTTTTGCATCCTTAGTGCTGCACAACATGGCTCTTTCAGCTACAAACGTCTTGGGGGGGGGGGTTAAAGGTTTCCTTTCAACTTGCTCCAATCAGGCTTCGGCCTACACTCTGTTCCTCTGCTCCTCCTGCTGTCCCTGGGCTCTAACACCGCCAGTTGGTGCCTGGAAGTGCTGTGTGCACAGTCAACAGTCGCTCCTCTGTTATTGGGGTTCAGTAACGTCAGCTGATCCCCAGCTGTGTGTGCGGCAATACCTCCAATCTGCTCCTCCTGCTGTCCCTGGGCTCTAACACCGCCAGTTGGTGCCTGGAAGTGCTGTGTGCACAGTCAACAGTCGCTCCTCTGTTATTGGGGTTCAGTAACGTCAGCTGATCCCCAGCTGTGTGTGCGGCAATACCTCCAATCTGCTCCTCCTGCTGTCCCTGGGCTCTAACACCGCCAGTTGGTGCCTGGAAGTGCTGTGTGCACAGTCAACAGTCGCTCCTCTGTTATTGGGGTTCAGTAACGTCAGCTGATCCCCAGCTGTGTATCCGGCAACGTGTCATGCGACCGCCACGCTGGCACAACTAAAATGTAAGGGGACCTGTCCCCCCCCCCCCCTAGGCGTTTGTTACTGAAAGAGCCACCATGTGCAGCACTAATACTGCACAAGGGAAAGGTCGCTCTTGAAATTATGCTCCTTGCAAACGCTGAACTACACACTCATGTAATGTGTCCCCTCACACCGTCCAACCGTCCCGGAGGTGGGACTTTCCTTTGTAATGTGACACAGCACAGCCGTCATTGCTACCCCCTTGGCACCGTGCGCTGCCTCCTTAGCGTTGTTTGATTCCGTCATGGACCCTGCGCTGTTATGTTATCCCTTGGCCATGCACAGTTTGCGCTGCCCGTCCTCTGACATCATTTGTTGTCGTCCTGGCTGCGCCTGTGCGTCCACGCTGCCCGAAATCACACCTCGCAGTGTCGTCTAATGTGATCCCACAGTGGGCCTGGTATCCATGGCCATGCGCAGTGCATATACTAGCCTCTCACTCCCCTTCTTCACGCTTCTTCAGACTAGGCGGCGTCAGCTGATCCCTAATAGCATGCCACGGCCGTGACGCCGCACAGTCTGAAGAAGCAGGAAGGAGGTGAGTGAGAGGCGATGATATGCACTGCGCATGCCCATGGATCCCTGGCCCGCAGTGGGACTACATTAGATGACACTGCAAGGTTGGATCTCGGGCAGCTTGGACGCACAGGCACTGCCAGCCTGACACCTACATGATGTCAGAAGACGGGCACCGCTAACTGTGCATGGCCAAGGGATAACATTACAGTGCGGGCTCCGTGACAGAACCAAACAACGTTGAGGAGGTGGTGCCCGGCACCAAGGGGGTTGGAATGACGGCTGTGCTGTGTCACATTACAAAGGAAAGTCCCACTTCCGGGATGGTTTGACGGTGTGAGGGGACACATTATATGAGTGTGTACTTCAGCGTTTGCAAGGAGCATAATTTTCGGAGCCACCATTTTCCATGTGCAGTATTACTGCTGTACAAGATGGCTCTTTCAGCAACAAATGCCTGGGGGGGGGGGTTAAAGGTTCCCTTTCAACTTGCTCCACTGCAGGCTTCGGCCTACACTCTGCTCCTCTTTGATTCCCTGGGTTTCAACACTGTCAGTTGCCACCTGGAAGTGTTGTCTACACAGAAAAAAACACTAGGTGATGTGTCAGTGGGGTTCAGCACCGCCAGCTGTTCCCCTGCTGTGTAGTCGGCAACGTGTCCAGCACAAGCCACGCTGGCACAACAGAACAAAAGCTGCCACCAGTGCAGGCTTCGGCCTACACTCTGCTCCTCTCCTCCTCCTGCTGACCCTGGGCTCAAACACCGCTAGTTTTTGCCCGGAAGTGCTAGCTGCACAGAGAAAAACACCAGCCAATGTGTTAGTGGGGTTCAGCAACGCCAGCTGTTCCCCTGCTGTGTAGCCGGCAACGTGACCTGCAAACGCCATGCAGGCACAGGAACTGAAATTAAAAGGGAACCTGGCCCCACCCCCCCAGGTGTTTCTATGTATAACAGCCACCTAGTACAGCAGTACTGCTGCATTTGTACAAGGTGGCTGACTTTTTCTCCTTGCCCACGTGGAACTCAACACGTACAAAATGTGTCTCATTGAGACCATTCCACTGTCCCTGAGGTGTGACTTTCCTTTGTAATGATACGCAGCACCCCCCTTGGTAGCGTTTCCCGTCTTTTGTCATCATGGTTAGCTGGCTGCGCCTGTGCATCCGCCCTGCTAGAAACAACGCCCCTCGTTGTCATATTTATTTTGTCAGCGAGGGTGTGGTTTATGGGCACGAGCAGTGCATATGTTCGCCTGTCTTAACTCATCTCCTTCCGCCTTCTTCAGACTGTGCGGCCTCCTGGCCGTGGTAGGCGATAAGGGATCAGCTGAGGCCGCCCAGTCTGGAGCCGGTGTAAGGACATGTGTAAGCGGCAAACCTATTTACTGCACAAGGCCACGAATCCCAGCCACGTAGTGTGATTGTTTGAAAACACACTGTGGGTCTGGGATTCATGTCCATCGCTAACCGCAACGGCCGACATGAAATGAGGTCAGAAGACAGGAAGCGCTCACAGCGCATGGCCAAGGGATCACAATAGCGCAGACTCCTGTACAGCAAATAACAACGCTCAGGAATCTGCGCCCAGTACCTAGGTGCAAATTTTGACACCTGTGCTGCGTCTCGTTAAAAAGACAAGTCACGCCTCCACAACTGTTTGACAGTATAATGGGCTAAATAGTGTACGTGTTTTAGTCAGCGTGTGCAAGGAGCAAAACAAATAGAGCAACCTTTTACTTGTGCAGCATTAATGCTGCACAAGGTGTGGCTCTTGTACCTTGCAACACCTGAGGGGGGGGTTAAAGGTAACCTTTGAAATTGGTTCAACTAGGCTTCGGCCTACACTCTGCTCCTCTACTCCTCCTGCTGACCCTGGGCTCAAACAGCGCTAGTTTTTGCCCGGAAATGCTAGCTGCACAGAGAAAAACACCAGCCAATGTGTTAGTGGGGTTCAGCACCGCCAGCTGTTCCCCCGCTGTGTAGCCGGCATCGTGTCCAGCAAAAGCCACGCTGGCACAACCGACCAAAAGCTGCCACCAGTGCAGGCTTCGGCCTACACTTTGCTCCTCTCCTCCTCCTGCTGACCCTGGGCTCAAACAACGCCAGTTTCTGCCCGGACATGCTAGCTGCACAGAGAAAAACACCAGCCAATGTGTTAGTGGGGTTCAGCACCGCCTGCTGTTCCCCCGCTGTGTAGCCGGCATCGTGTCCAGCACAAGCCACGCTGGCACAACCGACCAAAAGCTGCCACCAGTGCAGGCTTCGGCCTACACTTTGCTCCTCTCCTCCTCCTGCTGACCCTGGGCTCAAACAACGCCAGTTTCTGCCCGGACATGCAATCTGCACAGAGAAAAACACCAGTCAATGTGTCAGTGGGGTTCAGCAACGCCAGCTGTTCCCCTGCTGTGTAGCTTGCAACGTGACCTGCAAACGCCACGCAGGCACATGAACTGAAATTGAAGGGAGCCTGCCCCCCACCCACAGGTGTTTCTATGTATATCAGCCACCTTGTACAGCAGTACTGCTGCATTTGTACGAGGTGGCTGACTTTTTCTCCTTGCCCACGTGGAACTCAACACGTACAAAATGTGTCTCATTAGAGACCATTACAATGTCCCTGAGGTGTGACTTTCCTTTGTAATGACACGCAGCACCACCCTTGTTAGCGCTGCCCGTCTTTTGACATCATTGGTTAGCTGGCTGCGCCTGTGCATCTCCCCTGCTCGAAACAACGGCCCTCGGTGTCTTATTTTTTTGGACAGCGAGGGTGTGATTGATGGGCATGTGCAGTGCATATGTTTGCCTGTGTTCACTCATCTCCTTCCGCCTTCTTCAGACTGGGTGTCCTCATGGCCGCGGCAGGCGATAAGGGATCAGATGAGGCCGCCCAGTCTGAAGCAGGTGTAAGGACATGTGTGAGCGGCAAACATATTTAGTGCACCAGGGCACGAATCCCAGCACCGCAGTGTGATTTTTTAAAAACACACTGTGGGTCTGGGATTCATGTCCATCGCTAACCGCAACGGCCGACATGAAATGAGGTCAGAAGACAGGAAGCGCTCACAGCGCATGGCCAAGGGATCACAATAGCGCAGACTCCTGTACAGCAAATAACAACGCTCAGGAATCTGCGCCCAGTACCTAGGTGCAAATTTTGACACCTGTGCTGCGTCTCGTTAAAAAGACAAGTCACGCCTCCACAACTGTTTGACAGTATAATGGGCTAAATAGTGTACGTGTTTTAGTCAGCGTGTGCAAGGAGCAAAACAAATAGAGCAACCTTTTACTTGTGCAGCATTAATGCTGCACAAGGTGTGGCTCTTGTACCTTGCAACACCTGAGGGGGGGGTTAAAGGTAACCTTTGAAATTGGTTCAACTAGGCTTCGGCCTACACTCTGCTCCTCTACTCCTCCTGCTGACCCTGGGCTCAAACACCGCTAGTTTTTGCCCGGAAATGCTAGCTGCACAGAGAAAAACACCAGCCAATGTGTTAGTGGGGTTCAGCACCGCCAGCTGTTCCCCTGCTGTGTAGTCGGCAACGTGTCCAGCACAAGCCACGCTGGCACAACCGACCAAAAGCTGCCACCAGTGCAGGCTTCGGCCTACACTTTGCTCCTCTCCTCCTCCTGCTGACCCTGGGCTCAAACAACGCCAGTTTCTGCCCGGACATGCTAGCTGCACAGAGAAAAACACCAGCCAATGTGTTAGTGGGGTTCAGCACCGCCTGCTGTTCCCCCGCTGTGTAGCCGGCATCGTGTCCAGCACAAGCCACGCTGGCACAACCGACCAAAAGCTGCCACCAGTGCAGGCTTCGGCCTACACTTTGCTCCTCTCCTCCTCCTGCTGACCCTGGGCTCAAACAACGCCAGTTTCTGCCCGGACATGCTAGCTGCACAGAGAAAAACACCAGCCAATGTGTTAGTGGGGTTCAGCAACGCCAGCTGTTCCCCTGCTGTGTAGCTTGCAACGTGACCTGCAAACGCCACGCAGGCACATGAACTGAAATTGAAGGGAGCCTGCCCCCCACCCACAGGTGTTTCTATGTATATCAGCCACCTTGTACAGCAGTACTGCTGCATTTGTACGAGGTGGCTGACTTTTTCTCCTTGCCCACGTGGAACTCAACACGTACAAAATGTGTCTCATTAGAGACCATTACAATGTCCCTGAGGTGTGACTTTCCTTTGTAATGACACGCAGCACCCCCATTGTTAGCGCTGCCCGTCTCCTGACATCATTGGTTGGCTGGCTGTGCCTGTGCGTCCCCCCTGCCCGACACAACGCCCCCCGTTGTCTCATATATTTTGACTGCGAGGGTGTGATTGATGGGCACGAGCAGTGCATATGTTCCCCTGTTTTCACTCCCCTCCTTCCGCCTTCTTCTGACTGTGCGGCCTCATGGCCGCGGCATGCGATAAGGGATCAGCTGAGGCCGCCCAGTCTGAAGCAGGTGTAAGGACATGTGTGAGCGGCGAACATATTTACTGCACAAGGCCACGAATCCCAGCACCGCAGTGTGACTTTAGGAAAAGCCACTGTGGGTCTGGGATTTATGGCCATCGTTAACCGCACCGGCCAACATGAAATGAGGTCATGAGACGGCCTGCACTAACAGGGTATTGCCAAGGGATAACACAAGAGCGCAGACTCCTGTACAGCAAATAACAACGCTCAGGAATCTGCGCCCAGTACCTAGGTGCAAATTTTGACACCTGTGCTGCGTCTCGTTAAAAAGACAAGTCACGCCTCCACAACTGTTTGACAGTATAATGGGCTAAATAGTGTACGTGTTTAATTCAGCGTGTGCAAGGAGCAAAATTAAATAGAGCAACCTTTGACTTGTGCATCATTAATGCTGTTCAAGGTGTGGCTCTTGTACCTTGCAACACCTGAGGGGGGGGTTAAAGGTAACCTTTGAAATTGGTTCAACTAGGCTTCGGCCTACACTCTGCTCCTCTACTCCTCCTGCTGACCCTGGGCTCAAACACCGCTAGTTTTTGCCCGGAAATGCTAGCTGCACAGAGAAAAACACCAGCCAATGTGTTAGTGGGGTTCAGCACCGCCAGCTGTTCCCCTGCTGTGTAGTCGGCAACGTGTCCAGCACAAGCCACGCTGGCACAACAGAACAAAAGCTGCCACCAGTGCAGGCTTCGGCCTACACTTTGCTCCTCTCCTCCTCCTCCTGCTGACCCTGGGCTCTAACACCGCTAGTTTTTGCCCGGACATGCAATCTGCACAGAGAAAAACACCAGTCAATGTGTCAGTGGGGTTCAGCAACGCCAGCTGTTCCCCTGCTGTGTAGCTTGCAACGTGACCTGCAAACGCCACGCAGGCACATGAACTGAAATTGAAGGGAGCCTGCCCCCCACCCCCCCAGGTGTTTCTATGTATATCAGCCACCTTGTACAGCAGTACTGCTGCATTTGTACGAGGTGGCTGACTTTTTCTCCTTGCCCACGTGGAACTCAACACGTACAAAATGTGTCTCATTAGAGACCATTACAATGTCCCTGAGGTGTGACTTTCCTTTGTAATGACACGCAGCACCCCCATTGTTAGCGCTGCCCGTCTCCTGACATCATTGGTTGGCTGGCTGTGCCTGTGCGTCCCCCCTGCCCGACACAACGCCCCCCGTTGTCTCATATATTTTGACTGCGAGGGTGTGATTGATGGGCACGAGCAGTGCATATGTTCCCCTGTTTTCACTCCCCTCCTTCCGCCTTCTTCTGACTGTGCGGCCTCATGGCCGCGGCATGCGATAAGGGATCAGCTGAGGCCGCCCAGTCTGAAGCAGGTGTAAGGACATGTGTGAGCGGCGAACATATTTACTGCACAAGGCCACGAATCCCAGCACCGCAGTGTGACTTTAGGAAAAGCCACTGTGGGTCTGGGATTTATGGCCATCGTTAACCGCACCAGCCAACATGAAATGAGGTCATGAGACGGCCTGCACTAACAGGGTATTGCCAAGGGATAACACAAGAGCGCAGACTCCTGTACAGCAAATAACAACGCTCAGGAATCTGCGCCCAGTACCTAGGTGCAAATTTTGACACCTGTGCTGCGTCTCGTTAAAAAGACAAGTCACGCCTCCACAACTGTTTGACAGTATAATGGGCTAAATAGTGTACGTGTTTAATTCAGCGTGTGCAAGGAGCAAAATTAAATAGAGCAACCTTTGACTTGTGCATCATTAATGCTGTTCAAGGTGTGGCTCTTGTACCTTGCAACACCTGAGGGGGGGGGTTAAAGGTAACCTTGGAAATTGGTTCAACTAGGCTTCGGCCTACACTCTGCTCCTCTACTCCTCCTGCTGACCCTGGGCTCAAACACCGCTAGTTTTTGCCCGGAAATGCTAGCTGCACAGAGAAAAACACCAGCCAATGTGTTAGTGGGGTTCAGCACCGCCAGCTGTTCCCCCGCTGTGTAGCCGGCATCGTGTCCAGCACAAGCCACGCTGGCACAACCGACCAAAAGCTGCCACCAGTGCAGGCTTCGGCCTACACTTTGCTCCTCTCCTCCTCCTCCTGCTGACCCTGGGCTCTAACACCGCTAGTTTTTGCCCGGACATGCAATCTGCACAGAGAAAAACACCAGTCAATGTGTCAGTGGGGTTCAGCAACGCCAGCTGTTCCCCTGCTGTGTAGCTTGCAACGTGACCTGCAAACGCCACGCAGGCACATGAACTGAAATTGAAGGGAGCCTGCCCCCCACCCCCCCAGGTGTTTCTATGTATAACAGCCACCTTGTACAGCAGTACTGCTGCATTTGTACGAGGTGGCTGACTTTTTCTCCTTGCCCACGTGGAACTCAACACGTACAAAATGTGTCTCATTAGAGACCATTACAATGTCCCTGAGGTGTGACTTTCCTTTGTAATGACACGCAGCACCACCCTTGTTAGCGCTGCCCGTCTTTTGACATCATTGGTTAGCTGGCTGCGCCTGTGCATCTCCCCTGCTCGAAACAACGCCCCTCGGTGTCTTATTTTTTTGGACAGCGAGGGTGTGATTGATGGGCATGTGCAGTGCATATGTTTGCCTGTGTTCACTCATCTCCTTCCGCCTTCTTCAGACTGGGTGTCCTCATGGCCTCGGCAGGCGATAAGGGATCAGATGAGGCCGTCCAGTCTGAAGCAGGTGTAAGGACATGTGTGAGCGGCAAACATATTTACTGCACCAGGGCACGAATCCCAGCACCGCAGTGTGATTTTTTAAAAACACACTGTGGGTCTGGGATTCATGTCCATCGCTAACCGCAACGGCCAACATGAAATGAGGTCATAAGACAGGAAGCGCTCACAGCGCATGGCCAAAGGATCACAAGAGCGCAGACTCCTGTACAGCAACTAACAACGCTCAGGAAGCTGCGCCCATGCAAAAAGGTGTTTTCGACACCTGTGCTGCTTTTCTTTAAAAAGACAAGTCACGCCTCCACTACTGTTAAACAGTATAATGGGCTAAATAGTCTACGTGTTGCATTCAGCTTGTGCAAGTAGACAAATTAATAGAGCAACCTTTTACTTGTGCAGCATTAATGCTGCAGAAGGAGTGGCTCTTGTTCTTTGTAACACCTGAGGGGGGGTTAAAGGTAACCTTTGAAATTGGTTCAACTAGGCTTCGGCCTACACTTTGCTCCTCTCCTCCTCCTCCTGCTGACCCTGGGCTCTAACAACGCTAGTTTTTGCCCGGAAATGCTAGCTGCACAGAGAAAAACACCAGCCAATGTGTTAGTGGGGTTCAGCAACGCCAGCTGTTCCCCCGCTGTGTAGCCGGCATCGTGTCCAGCACAAGCCACGCTGGCACAACCGACCAAAAGCTGCCACCAGTGCAGGCTTCGGCCTACACTTTGCTCCTCTCCTCCTCCTCCTGCTGACCCTGGGCTCAAACACCGCTAGTTTTTGCCCGGAAATGCTAGCTGCACAGAGAAAAACACCAGCCAATGTGTTAGTGGGGTTCAGCAACGCCAGCTGTTCCCCCGCTGTGTAGCCGGCATCGTGTCCAGCACAAGCCACGCTGGCACAACCGACCAAAAGCTGCCACCAGTGCAGGCTTCGGCCTACACTTTGCTCCTCTCCTCCTCCTCCTGCTGACCCTGGGCTCAAACACCGCTAGTTTTTGCCCGGAAATGCTAGCTGCACAGAGAAAAACACCAGCCAATGTGTTAGTGGGGTTCAGCAACGCCAGCTGTTCCCCCGCTGTGTAGCCGGCATCGTGTCCAGCACAAGCCACGCTGGCACAACCGACCAAAAGCTGCCACCAGTGCAGGCTTCGGCCTACACTTTGCTCCTCTCCTCCTCCTCCTGCTGACCCTGGGCTCAAACACCGCTAGTTTTTGCCCGGAAATGCTAGCTGCACAGAGAAAAACACCAGCCAATGTGTTAGTGGGGTTCAGCACCGCCAGCTGTTCCCCTGCTGTGCAGCTTGCAACGTGACCTGCAAACGCCACGCAGGCACATGAACTGAAATTGAAGGGAGCCTGGCCCCCACCCCCAGGTGTTTCTATGTATAACAGCCACCTTGTACAGCAGTACTGCTGCATTTGTACAAGGTGGCTGATGTTTTCTCCTTGCCCACGTGGAACTCAACACGTACAAAATGTGTCTCTTTGAGACCATTCCACTGTCCCTGAGGTGTGACTTTCCTTTCTAATGATACGCAGCACCCCCCTTGGTAGCGCTTCCCGTCTTCTGACATCATTGGTTGGCTACTTGCGCCTGTTCGTCCGCCCTGCCTGAATAAAATGCTCCTCGTTGTCTTAATTATTTTGACTGCGAGGGTGTGATTGATGGGCACGAGCAGTGCATATCTTCGCCTGTCTTAACTCATCTCCTTCAGCCTTCTTCAGACTGTGCAGCCTCATGGCCGCGGCATGCAAGAAGGGATCAGCAGAGGCCGCCCAGTCTGAAGCAGGTGTAAGGACGTGTGTGAGCGGCCAAAATATTTACTGCTCAAGGCCACGAATCCCAGCACCGCAGTGTGGCTTTATGAAAAGACACTGTGGGTCTGGGATTTATGGCCATCGTTAACCGCACCGGCCAACATGAAATGATGTCATAAGATGGGCAGCGCTAACAGGGCATTGCCAAGGGATAACACAAGAGCGCAGACTCCTGTACAGCAAATAACAACGCTCAGGAAGCTGCTCCAAGCACCAAGGCGTTATTTTGGACACCTGTGCTGCGTCTCATCAAAAAACCAAGTCACGCATCCACTACAGTTTGACTGTAGAATGGGGTAAATTGTGTATGTCTTTCATTCAGCGTGTGCAAGTAGACAAATTAATAGAGCAACCTTTCACTTGTGCAGCATTAATACTGCACAAGGTGTGTCTCTTGTACTTTGTAACACCTGAGGGGGGGGTTAAAGGTTTCCTTTGAAATTGGTTCAACTAAGCTTCGGCCTACACTCTGCTCCTCTCCTCCTCCTCCTGCTTCAACACGGGCTCTAACATCGCTAGTTTTTGCCCGCAAGTGCTAGCTGCACAGAGAAAAACACACGCCATTGTGTTAGTGGGGTTCAGCAACGCCAGCTGTTCCCCCAGTGTGTAGCCGGCAAAGTGTCCTGCAAACGCAACGCAGACACAAAGCTGCCTCCAGTGCAGGCTTCGGCCTACACTCATCTCCCCCTGCTTACCCTTTGCTCCAACACCGCTAGTTGGGGCTCTAGGAAGACAATCTTTAATAGGCAAGGCAACGCATCCGGGTTCCAGCACCGCCAGCTGGTTCTCGGCAGTGTTCTTGTCACAGGTACTCCCTCGTGCCAAGCCTGGTTTCAGCACCGTCAGCTGTTTCCGGGTTGTGTCAACTTCACTGAGACACCTATGCTTGCCTCGTCGTGGTGCGGTCGGGTTAGCCAACTCCAGGGTGCCTCCAGTTTAGGAGCTTCCTATGTGGGCTGCGTGAACTGGTAGTCAAGGCTGGTTCTGTAGTGCCAGTAGGCCCAGCTCCCCCTGTAGGACTGTTGGGGTTCGGTAACTGCGGCTGCCTCGCGGCCTAGCTGTTCTCTCCTCTCCTGTGGACCTTCGGGTCCACCACCTGGTTCCAGCACCGTCAGCTGGTTCCGGGCCGAGCCTTTGGCTTAGGTGCCTCCTCCTGGGTATCCGAGTTCCGCCAACGCCAGGCGGTCCTTGGTAGTGCTTTTAAGCGCGGGCACCTACAGCTTAGTAACCGGGTTCCAGCACCGTCAGCTGGTCCTCGGTCGTGCCATTGGCTCTTGCACACTGGGGCAACGCATCCGGGTTCCAGCACCGCCAGCTGGTTCTCGGCAGTGTTCTTGTCACAGGTACTCCCTCGTGCCAAGCCTGGTTTCAGCACCGTCAGCTGTTTCCGGGTTGTGTCAACTTCACTGAGACACCTATGCTTGCCTCGTCGTGGTGCGGTCGGGTTAGCCAACTCCAGGGTGCCTCCAGTTTAGGAGCTTCCTATGTGGGCTGCGTGAACTGGTAGTCAAGGCTGGTTCTGTAGTGCCAGTAGGCCCAGCTCCCCCTGTAGGACTGTTGGGGTTCGGTAACTGCGGCTGCCTCGCGGCCTAGCTGTTCTCTCCTCTCCTGTGGACCTTCGGGTCCACCACCTGGTTCCAGCACCGTCAGCTGGTTCCGGGCCGAGCCTTTGGCTTAGGTGCCTCCTCCTGGGTATCCGAGTTCCGCCAACGCCAGGCGGTCCTTGGTAGTGCTTTTAAGCGCGGGCACCTACAGCTTAGTAACCGGGTTCCAGCACCGTCAGCTGGTCCTCGGTCGTGCCATTGGCTCTTGCACACTGGGGCAACGCATCCGGGTTCCAGCACCGCCAGCTGGTTCTCGGCAGTGTTCTTGTCACAGGTACTCCCTCGTGCCAAGCCTGGTTTCAGCACCGTCAGCTGTTTCCGGGTTGTGTCAACTTCACTGAGACACCTATGCTTGCCTCGTCGTGGTGCGGTCGGGTTAGCCAACTCCAGGGTGCCTCCAGTTTAGGAGCTTCCTATGTGGGCTGCGTGAACTGGTAGTCAAGGCTGGTTCTGTAGTGCCAGTAGGCCCAGCTCCCCCTGTAGGACTGTTGGGGTTCGGTAACTGCGGCTGCCTCGCGGCCTAGCTGTTCTCTCCTCTCCTGTGGACCTTCGGGTCCACCACCTGGTTCCAGCACCGTCAGCTGGTTCCGGGCCGAGCCTTTGGCTTAGGTGCCTCCTCCTGGGTATCCGAGTTCCGCCAACGCCAGGCGGTCCTTGGTAGTGCTTTTAAGCGCGGGCACCTACAGCTTAGTAACCGGGTTCCAGCACCGTCAGCTGGTCCTCGGTCGTGCCATTGGCTCTTGCACACTGGGGCAACGCATCCGGGTTCCAGCACCGCCAGCTGGTTCTCGGCAGTGTTCTTGTCACAGGTACTCCCTCGTGCCAAGCCTGGTTTCAGCACCGTCAGCTGTTTCCGGGTTGTGTCAACTTCACTGAGACACCTATGCTTGCCTCGTCGTGGTGCGGTCGGGTTAGCCAACTCCAGGGTGCCTCCAGTTTAGGAGCTTCCTATGTGGGCTGCGTGAACTGGTAGTCAAGGCTGGTTCTGTAGTGCCAGTAGGCCCAGCTCCCCCTGTAGGACTGTTGGGGTTCGGTAACTGCGGCTGCCTCGCGGCCTAGCTGTTCTCTCCTCTCCTGTGGACCTTCGGGTCCACCACCTGGTTCCAGCACCGTCAGCTGGTTCCGGGCCGAGCCTTTGGCTTAGGTGCCTCCTCCTGGGTATCCGAGTTCCGCCAACGCCAGGCGGTCCTTGGTAGTGCTTTTAAGCGCGGGCACCTACAGCTTAGTAACCGGGTTCCAGCACCGTCAGCTGGTCCTCGGTCGTGCCATTGGCTCTTGCACACTGGGGCAACGCATCCGGGTTCCAGCACCGCCAGCTGGTTCTCGGCAGTGTTCTTGTCACAGGTACTCCCTCGTGCCAAGCCTGGTTTCAGCACCGTCAGCTGTTTCCGGGTTGTGTCAACTTCACTGAGACACCTATGCTTGCCTCGTCGTGGTGCGGTCGGGTTAGCCAACTCCAGGGTGCCTCCAGTTTAGGAGCTTCCTATGTGGGCTGCGTGAACTGGTAGTCAAGGCTGGTTCTGTAGTGCCAGTAGGCCCAGCTCCCCCTGTAGGACTGTTGGGGTTCGGTAACTGCGGCTGCCTCGCGGCCTAGCTGTTCTCTCCTCTCCTGTGGACCTTCGGGTCCACCACCTGGTTCCAGCACCGTCAGCTGGTTCCGGGCCGAGCCTTTGGCTTAGGTGCCTCCTCCTGGGTATCCGAGTTCCGCCAACGCCAGGCGGTCCTTGGTAGTGCTTTTAAGCGCGGGCACCTACAGCTTAGTAACCGGGTTCCAGCACCGTCAGCTGGTCCTCGGTCGTGCCATTGGCTCTTGCACACTGGGGCAACGCATCCGGGTTCCAGCACCGCCAGCTGGTTCTCGGCAGTGTTCTTGTCACAGGTACTCCCTCGTGCCAAGCCTGGTTTCAGCACCGTCAGCTGTTTCCGGGTTGTGTCAACTTCACTGAGACACCTATGCTTGCCTCGTCGTGGTGCGGTCGGGTTAGCCAACTCCAGGGTGCCTCCAGTTTAGGAGCTTCCTATGTGGGCTGCGTGAACTGGTAGTCAAGGCTGGTTCTGTAGTGCCAGTAGGCCCAGCTCCCCCTGTAGGACTGTTGGGGTTCGGTAACTGCGGCTGCCTCGCGGCCTAGCTGTTCTCTCCTCTCCTGTGGACCTTCGGGTCCACCACCTGGTTCCAGCACCGTCAGCTGGTTCCGGGCCGAGCCTTTGGCTTAGGTGCCTCCTCCTGGGTATCCGAGTTCCGCCAACGCCAGGCGGTCCTTGGTAGTGCTTTTAAGCGCGGGCACCTACAGCTTAGTAACCGGGTTCCAGCACCGTCAGCTGGTCCTCGGTCGTGCCATTGGCTCTTGCACACTGGGGCAACGCATCCGGGTTCCAGCACCGCCAGCTGGTTCTCGGCAGTGTTTTTGTCACAGGTACTCCCTCGTGCCAAGCCTGGTTTCAGCACCGTCAGCTGTTTCCGGGTTGTGTCAAGCTCACTGAGACACCTATGCTTGCCTCGTCGTGGTGCGGTCGGGTTAGCCAACTCCAGGGTGCCTCCAGTTTAGGAGCTTCCTATGTGGGCTGCGTGAACTGGTAGTCAAGGCTGGTTCTGTAGTGCCAGTAGGCCCAGCTCCCCCTGTAGGACTGTTGGGGTTCGGTAACTGCGGCTGCCTCGCGGCCTAGCTGTTCTCTCCTCTCCTGTGGGCCTTCGGGTCCACCACCTGGTTCCAGCACCGTCAGCTGGTTCTCGGCAGTGTCTTTTGCTCTTGTACCTTCTGCTCCCCATCCTGGTTCCAGTACCGTCAGCTGGTTCCGGGCAGAGCCTTTGGCTTAGGTGCCTCCTTCTGGGTATCCAAGTTCCACCAACGTCAGGTGGTCCTTGGTAGTGCTTTCAGGCACGGGTACCTCCTGCTTAGTAACCGGGTTCCAGTAACGTCAGCTGGTCCTCGGTAGTTCCATTGGCTCTTGGACCTTCGGCTACCCATCCGGGTTCCAGTACCGTCAGCTGGTTCTCGGCAGTGTCTTTTGCTCTTGTACCTTCTGCTCCCCATCCTGGTTCCAGTAACGTCAGCTGGTTCCGGGCAGAGCCTTTGGCTTAGGTGCCTCCTTCTGGGTATCCGAGTTCCGTCAACGTCAGGCGGTCCTTGGTAGTGCTTTTTAGCACGGGTACCTCCTGCTTAGTAACCGGGTTCCAGTAACGTCAGCTGGTCCTCGGTAGTTCCATAGGCTCTTGAACCTTCGGGTAGCCATCCGAGTTCCAGTTCCATCAGCTGGTTCTTGGCATTTTCTCAGCCTTCTTGTACCTTCTGCTACATTTCCAAGTTGAAGACCCTAACGTCGACGACCCGGAAGACCACCACGATGACGACGACACGGAAGACCACCCCGATGACGACGACGACGACGGCGGAGATGACGACACTGGAGACGACGACCCTGGAGACGACAACATGGAAGACCGAGAAGCAGAAGAACAAGAGGCTGCAGAACAAAGAGCAGAAGAACATTAAGCATAAGACTTAATATCAGAGCAAAAGATATTATCTAAATTATATGCAGAAGAAGACTAAGCAGTGTATGGGGGTGAGTCCGTTCCTCCTCGTGGTGCCCCTGGATAAAGCCTGATGCTGCAGGCCAAACTGAACGCGGACAAATGTAACTTTTGTGACTGGCAGAACGGAAGGTGTAATCTTCAAACTTTTATAGATAACAACTACGGGAATGCCTGTCACAAATGAGAATATGATGAAGAAGTAGAATAGGAAGAATAATAACAGTGGAATAAAAAGAATATGTAGAATAAGAAGAATAATAATAGTTGAATAAAATGAATATGAAGAATGTAATAAAAAAAAAAAAATAGGTAGAAGATGAAGAAGAAGATGAATAAGGTGAAGAAGTTGATGTCAAAGATGCTGATGATGATGAAGATGAAAGTGTGGGAAAAGAAAAAAAAAAAGAAAAAAAAGAAGGGGAAGGGCGTGGAATAGTGAAACATCAATATCTGACAAAATAAAAAAAAAATTTACATAGTCAATATCTTTGTCACTCCGAACGTCTTAAAAAAAAACAAAAAACATGCTATTCTATTTGATTGGGATAAACCTCTATGACTTTAATGTCTCCGCCACCTCCCCAAATACATCCGGCATTATTCTTAGTTGTTTTCCTTCATGTAGAATGAACCTACAAGGAAAGAAAGGGTTTATTTTAATTCCGATATTTTGGTCCCATTGACTTGCATTGGGATCGGGTATCGGTATCGGCGATATCCGATATTTTTTGAATATCGGCCGATCCAAACCGATACCGATACTTTCCGATATCGGAAGGTATCGCTCAACACTAGTTGGCACCATATAAATAAAAATTATTATTATCCCTGGCATAACAAATTTTACAGTTCATTTACTGCTATTATTGATTTTGAAAATTAAAAACTTGGGGTTAAAGCAACATTTTAGGCTGGTTTCACATTTGCGTTTAAAAACGCAGCGTTTTAAACGCAAACGCATTTGGTGAAAAAACGCATTTAAACATTTTAACACAAAAGCGGCGTTTTGATGCGTTTACATGTGTTTTTTCCTGCGTTTGTGTTTTTGAAACGCATGATGAGAAGTGTGTGACAGCTGCCAATCATCAAAATCAACTAGAAAACCCACTATAAACAGAAATACCTAGGGTTAGGGTTAGGGTTAGGATCTCTAGTAACCCTAGGGATCCTAACCCTAACCCTAACCCAAACTCTAACCCTAACCCAACTCTAACCCTAACCCTAACACAAACCCTAACCCTAACCCAAGCTCTAACCCTAACCTAAACTCTAACCCTAACCCTAACACAAACCCTAACCCAAACTCTAACTCTAACCCAAACTCTAACCCTAACCCTAACACAAACCCTAACCCAAACTCTAACCCTAACCCAAACTCTAACCCTAACCCAAACTCTAACCCTAACCCTAATACAAACCCTAACCCTAACCCAAACTCTAACCCTAACCCAAACTCTAACCCTAACACAAACCCTAACCCTAACACAAACTCTAACCCTAACCCAAACTCTAACCCTAACCCTAACCCTAACACAAACCCAAACCCTAACCCTAACTCAAACTCTAACCCTAACCCTAACACAAACCCTAACCCTAACCCTAGCCCTAACCCTAACCCTAGGGATCCTAACCCCAACCCTAGGGATCCTAACCCTAACCCTTGGGGTTAGGGTTAGGGTTAGGATCCCTTAGTGTTAGGGTTAGGGTTGGGGGGTGGCTTATCAGTGTGTATTCTTGTGTTTTTCTATAAAATCGCATGCAAACGCATGTGCTTAAAAACGCATGCGTTTACATAGACATCAATACGTTTTTTTGCCGCAAAAAAACGCATGCGTGTTTTTGCAGCAAAAAACGCCGCTAGAAATTACTACATGTTGCATTTCTGCAACAAAACGCATGCAGAGAAAAAATGCATGCGTCATCAAAACGCGTCAAAACGCATGCAAAAAACGCATGCGTTTTTAATGTTAAGTAAATGGAAAAAAACACATGCGTTTTTTGCATTTTTTTGCGCAAAAACGCAAAAAAGAACGCAAATGTGAAACCAGCCTTAGTTGAAAAAATGGTGATTTTTCCATTTACTCAGCCCAGTTTTGTACAATTCTGTGAATCATCTTAAGATTAAAAATGATCACTACAATTCTAGATGAATTCTTCAACAGGGGTAGTTTCCAAAGTAGGGTCACCTGTGGGTCATTTGTGGAAGTTTCTACTGTTCTGACACGTCAGGAGTCAAATGTGACATGGCATCTGCAAACTATTTCAAGCAAAATTACGCTCCAGAATTCAATTGGCCTATCTTCCCTTCCAAGCTCTGCCGTGTGACCAAATAGTAGTTTTCTACCATATACGGAGTATCAGTATACTCAGGAGAAATTTCATAGCAAATTGTGTGGTCCATTTACTCCTGTTAACTTTGCGAAAATGAAAAATGTGTTGCAAAACCAACATTTTTGCACAAGATTTTTTTTCATTTCGCAGCTCAACATTTTAAAATTCTATGGAGCACCTGTGGGTTGAGGGTGCTCAAAACACCTCTTGATAAGTTTCTTTGAGGGTATAGTTTCCAAAATGTGGTCACTTGTGGGGTATTTCCACTATTTAGGCACATCAGGTGCTATCTATTCCAACTTTGTGCTCCAAAAGTAAAATGTTTCTCCTTCCTTTCCAAGCCCTGCCATGCGCCCAAACAGTAGTTTTCCACCACATATGGGGTATCGGTGTACTTAGGAGAAATTGCACAACAAATTGTATGGTTCATTTTTTCCTGTTACCATTGTGAAAATGAAAATCTTTGTGGAAATAATGAAAAATTTAATTTGTTTCCATCTACATTGCTTTTGTTCATGTGAAGCACCTAAAGGGTAATAAACTTCTTGAATGTGGTTTTGAGAACTTTGAGGGGTGCAATGTTTAAAATAGTCTCACTTTTGGGTATTTTCTGTCACATAGGCCCCTCAAAGTTAGTTCAAATCTGCTGTGATCCATAACAAAATTGATTTTGTAAATTTTGTTGGAAAAATTGCTGATAAACCTTTACCGCTTTTAACTTCGTAACAAAAAAAAAAATCAAAAAACATGCTGACGTAAAGTAGACATGTGGTAAATTTTATTTATTATATATTTTGTGTGGTATGGCTATGTGATTTAAGGGCATACAAATTCCACATTTTAAATTTGCTAAATGTTCATATTTTTTTGTCAAATTTTGAATATTTTCATAAAGAAATGCAAATCATATCGACCAAAGTTTACCACTACCATGATGTACATTGTGTCATGAAAAACTTCTTATCTTATAATCTCTGGGATATGTTGAAGCATTCAAGCATTATTGCCTAAAATTACATTGTTCAGAATTTTAAATTTGGCCTGGTCTGTGGCTGTGGGGAGAAGGGGTATTAATAAATTGGTTAAAAAATGTATGTAACATTACGCACCAAAATGTGCCAAATGTATTACAATTTATTTAACGTGTTGAAGAATATGGTCATTATTGTATATGTTTATGTTTCCTTACGCCTGTCCTTCATGAACCATTCTGCTTCCTTTGCAGCAGCTCCTATATGTAATTTTACAAAAATGTCATCAAATAAAGTACAATACCTGAACTACACAGTAACTTCAACATTTATAATGAAGTAAGATGTAGCTCAAGGTGTGACATATTTTATCTACTGTATTAAAAAAATGTGGCTTGTACCATACTGAAGAACATTTCTTTGGATCCCTCACTTGAGGTCTGCAATTGAAAAAGACATATAATGTGGTTTGCTTTTTATTGACCACCTATATTGCATCCTCTGAGATAAACATCACATGAGATGTGTGACAGCTGCTGCTCATCTCCCATATATTGTTTATACTGATGAATAAACCTCTCTCGACTGATAACTTTCTATTTATAGGCAGCATTATCTTTATACAATTAACACTGTGCTAGCATATTATATATGCATTTTATTTCTGCAGTGCTTACCCTAAACATTTCCAGGAGACTGACTTTATTTCATACAACCTTTATGGGTTAATAGAGCCGTAACATTATACAGTTCAGCATAAAAAAAGTCTATAGCATAAAACAATGAAATTGTCAATATTTTATTATTTTTGATTGTGCGATAAATGTATTTAACCCCTTAGCGACCGCCGATACGCCTTTTAACGGCGGCCGCTAAGGGTACTTAAACCACAGCGCCGTTAATTAACGGCGCTGTGGAAAAAGTCCATAGCGCCCCCCAGAGGCCGATTTTCTCCGGGGTCTCGGCTGCCGAGGGTAGCCGAGACCCCAGAGAACATGATTCGGGGGGTTTTTAACCCACCCCGCATTTGCGATCGCCGGTAATTAACCGTTTACTGGCAATCGCAAAAAAAAAAAAAAAGCGATCTCTTTTTAATTTCTCTGTCCTCCGATGTGATCGCACATCGGAGGACAGAGAAAAGGGGTCCCAGGTGGCCCCCCAATACCCACCTAGCTCCCCCGATGCTCCTCGTGTCTCCCGGTGGGCGCCGCCATCTTCAAAATGGCGGGCGCATGCGCAGTGCGCCCGCCGGCCGGCACCGGGAGAATCTTTGGGGTCTCGGCTGCCGGGGGTAGCCGAGACCCCAAAGAGCACGATCGGGGTCGGTATTACCGACCCCTGTTTTGCGATCGCCGGTAATTAACTGTTTACCGGCGACCGCAAAAAAAAAAAAAAAAAGTAAAGTGTAATTCTCTGTCCTCTGATGTGATCGCACATCAGAGGACAGAGAAATAGGGGGATTCGGGGACCCTAGCATACTCACCTAGGTCCCTGGATCCTCTTGCTGCTCCTCCTGGCCGCCGGCAGCAGAACATGGCGGACGCATGCCCAGTGCGCCCGCCATCTGTCTCCATCTGCCGGCCGGCAGGAGAACAGCAGTTGGGGCTAAAATTAGGGTTAGGGGTAGGGTTAGGGGTAGGGTTAGGGTTAGGGGTAGGGTTAGGGGTAGGGTTAGGGTTAGGGGTAGGGTTAGGGTTAGGGGTAGGGTTAGGGGTAGGGTTAGGGTTAGGGGTAGGGTTAGGGTTAGGGGTAGGGTTAGGGGTAGGGGTAGGGTTAGGGGTAGGGTTAGGGTTAGGGGAAGGGTTAGGAGTAGGGTTAGGGGTAGGGTTAGGGGTAGGAGTAGGGTTAGGGGTAGGGTTAGGGGTAGGGTTAGGGGTAGGGGTAGGGTTAGGGGTAGGGTTAGGGCTAGGGTTGGGGCTAAATTTAGGGTTGGGGCTAAATTTAGGGTTAGGGTTGGGGCTAAACTTAGGGTTAGGCTTCTTTCACACTTACGTCGGTACGGGGCCGTCGCAATGCGTCGGCCCGACATACCGACGCACGTTGTGAAAATTGTGCACAATGTGGGCAGCAGCTGTAGTTTTTCAACACATCCGCTGCCCAATCTATGTCCTGGGGAGGAGGGGGCGGAGTTACGGCCACGCATGCGCGGTCAGAAATGGCGGATGCGACGTACAAAAAATGTTTCATTGAACGTTTTTTTGTGCCGACGCTCCGCCAAAACACAACTGATCCAGTGCACGACGGACGCGACGTATGGCCATCCGTCACGATCCGTCGGCAATACAAGTCTATGGGCAAAAAACGCATCCTGCGGGCACATTTGCAGGATCCGTTTCTTGTCCAAAACGACGGATTGCAACGGAATGCCAAACGACGCAAGTGTGAAAGTAGCCTTAGGGTTAGGGTTGGGGCTAAAGTTAGGCCTAGGGTTGGGGCTAAAGTTAGGGTTAGAGCTGGGATTAGGGTTAGGGTTTGGATTAGGGTTGGCCCTTATCATCTCCCGCCTCGACTACTGCAACCTCCTACTCTCTGGACTCCCCTCTAGCACTCTGGCACCACTCCAATCCATCCTACACTCTGCTGCCCGACTAATCCACCTGTCCCCCCGCTATTCCCCAGCCTCTCCCCTGTGTCAAGCCCTTCACTGGCTTCCTATCGCCCAGAGAATACCGGTTCAAAACCCTCACACTGACATACAAAGCCATCCACAACCTGTCTCCTCCATACATCTGTGACATGGTCTCCCGGTACCTACCTACACGCGACCTCCGATCCTCCCAAGACCTCCTTCTCTACTCCCCTCTCATCTCTTCTTCCCATAACCGCATCCAAGACTTCTCCCGTGCTCCCCCCATACTCTGGAACTCTCTACCCCAACACATCAGACTTGCGCCTACCATAGAAACCTTCAAAAAGAACCTGAAGACTCATCTCTTCCGACAAGCCTACAGCCTGCAGTGATCCTCAACCTACTGAACAGCCGCACAGCCAGCTTTTCCCTCTCCTAGTGTATCCTCACACACCCCCTGCAGACTGTGAGCCCTCGCGGGCAGGGTCCTCCCTCCTTATGTACTCGTGTGCCTTGTTATCTGCTCATGTTTAATGTATTTGTCTATATTTGCCCCGTATTCACATGTAAAGCGCCATGGAATAAATGGCGCTATAAAAATGTATAATAATAATAAAAATGTATAATAATAATATTAGGGTTAGGGTTGGCATTAGGGTTACGCTTGGGATTAGGGTTAGGTTTGGGATTAGGGTTAAGGTTAGGGTTGTGATTAGGGGTGTATTGGGATTAGGGTTAGGTTTGAGGTTAGGGTTGAGATTAGGATTAGGGATGTGTTGGATTTAGGGTTTTGATTAGGGTTATGGTTAGGGTTGACATTAGGGTTGTTTTGGGGTAAGGGTTGTGATTATGGTTAGGGTTAGTGATTAGGATTATGGATGAGGTTGGGATTAGGGTTAGGGGTGTGTTGGGGTTAGGGTTGGAGCTAGAATTGGGGGGTTTCCACTGTTTAGGTACATCAGGGGGTCTCCAAACACGACAGCCAATTTTGCGCTCAAAAAGTCAAATGGTGCTCCCTCCCTTCTGAGCTCTGCCGTGCGCCCAAACAGTGGGTTACCCCCACATATGGGGCATCAGCGTACTCGGGATAAATTGGACAACAACTATTGCAGTCCAATTTCTCCTGTTACCCTTGTGAAAATAAAAACTTGGGGGCTACAATATCTTTTTTGTGGAAAAAAAAATATTTTTTATTTTCACGACTCTGCATTCTAAACTTCTGTGAAGCACTTGGGCATTCAAAGTTCTCACCACACATCTAGATAAGTTCCTTGGGGGGTCTAGTTTCCAAAATGGGGTCACTTGTGGAGGGTTTCTACTGGTTAGGTACATCAGGGGCTCTGCAAACGCAACATAATACCCGCAGACCATTCTATCAAAGTCTGCATTCCAAAACAGCGCTCCTTCCTTCCGAGCTCTGCCGTGCGCCCAAACAGTGGTTTATGCTGGGGTACCAGCATACTCAGGACAAATTGGACAACAACTTTTGGGGTCCAAATTCTCTTGTTACCCTTGTGAAAATAAAAATTTGGTGGCTAAAAATCTTTTTTGTGGAAAAAAAAAATATTTTTTATTTTCACGGCTCTGCATTATAAACTTCTGTGAAGCACTTGGGCATTCAAGGTTCTCACCACACATCTAGATAAGTTCCATGGGGGGTCTAGTTTCCAAAATGGGGTCCCTTGTGGGGGATTTCTACTGTTTAGGCACATCAGGGGCTCTCCAAACGCGACATGGCGTCCGATCTCAATTCCAGCCAATTCTACATTGAAAAAGTAAAACGGCACTCTTTCTCTTCCAAGCTCTGCGGTGCGCCCAAACAGTGGTTTACCCCCACATATTGGGTATTGACGTACTCAGGAGAAATTGCACAACAACTTTAGTGGTCTAATTTCTCCTGTTACCCTTGTGAAAATAAAAATTTGTGGGCAAAAAGATCATTTTTGTAGAAAAAATGCAATTTTTTTTTTCACGGCTCTACGTTATAATCTTCTGTGAAGCACATGGGGGTTCAAAGTGCTCGCCACACATCTAGATAAGTTCCTTAAGGGGTCTAGTTTCCAAAATGGTGTCACTTGTGGGGGGTTTCCACTGTTTAGGCACATCAGGGGCTCTCCAAACGCGACATGGCGTCCAATCTCAATTCCAGCCAATTCTACATTGAAAAAGTAAAACGGCACTCCTTCTCTTCCAAGCTCTGCGGTGCGCCCTAACAGTTGTTTACCCCCACATATTGGGTATCAGCGTACTCAGGAGAAATTGCACAACAACTTTTGTGGTCTAATTTCTCCTGTTACCCTTGTGAAAATAAGAATTTGTGGGCGAAAAGATCATTTTTGTGTAAACAAAAGCGATTTTTTATTTTCACGGCTCTACGTTATAAACTTCTGTGAAGCACTTGGGGGTTCAAAGTGCTCACCACACATCTAGATAAGTTCCTTAAGGGGTCTAGTTTCCAAAATGGTGTCACTTGTGGGGAGTTTCCACTGTTTAGGTACATCAGGGGCTCTCTAAATGTGACATGGTGTCCAATCTCAATTCCAGCCAATTCTGCATTGAAAAAGTCAAACGGCGCTCCTTCACTTCTAAGTTCTGCGGTGCGCCCTAACAGTGGTTTACCCCCACATATGGGGTATTGGCGTATTCAGCAGAAATTGCATAACAAAATTTATGGTTACATTTCTGTTTTTACACTTGTGAAAATAAAAAAAATGGTTCTGAATTAAGATGTTTGCAAAAAAAAGTTAAATGTTCATTTTTTCCTTCCACATTGTTTCAGTTCCTGTGAAGCACGTAAAGGGTTAATAAACTTCTTGAATGTGGTTTTGAGAACCTTGAGGGGTGTAGTTTTTAGAATGGTGTCACACTTCATTATTTTCTATCATATAGACCCCTCAAAATGACTTCAAATGTGATGTGGTCCCTAAAAAAAAATGGTGTTGTAAAAATGAGAAATTGCTGGTCAACTTTTAACCCTTATAACTCCCTAACAAAAAAAATTTTGTTTCCAAAATTGTGCTGATGTAAAGTAGACATGTGGGAAATGTTATTTATTAACTATTTTTCATGAGATATCTCTCTGATTTAAGGGCATAAAAATACAAAGTTTGAAAATTGCAAAATTTTAAAAATTTTCGCCATATTTCCGTTTTTTTCATAAATAATCGCAAGTAATATCGAAGAAATGTTACCACTAACATGAAGTACAATATGTCACGAAAAAACAATCTCAGAATCAGCGGGATCCGTTGAAGCGTTCCAGAGTTATAACCTCATAAAGTGACAGTGGTCAGAATTGCAAAAATTGGCCTGGTCATTAAGTACCAAATTGGCTCTGTCACTAAGGGGTTAAATTAATTGCAATTGTTTTAATAAACATATAAACAATAATAAAAGGAAATACATTTTTTCTAAATTAATCCTTGTTAAAATTGGTGGGAAGTGAAATTTTGTATTCAAGAATGAGCAACTGCATTTGTCACTTTTTAACATTTTATTGGTCACCTGTTTTTCATCCATAAAGTATTAATGCTTGTTATAAAATGTTATTTCTTCTTAATTCCTAAATTCTCATGGGCTGCATACATTTAAAAGAAACAATTATGTGTGACATGAATACAATTTTAATGTAATCTTAAAAAAGTTTTGTGGGAAAAAGGCAGTAATCCTTAAGAAAAATATCAGATTGCTACAGAATACAATTTATTTCTTAAGGTTAAATAAAAAGTGGCAGAAATGATGGACTATGTAAAGTGATATGCCTTACAGAGAAGTTTCTACATAGGTACAGTGAAAAAAATGTAGCAATTTTCTAATACTCTAATGTTAGCAAATATGTTGAATTTAAGGCCTTATATTTGTTACAAATGTATATGAACAATAAATATACAGTGTTGTTTTTTTTTTGCATATCTTAAAAGCTTTTATAGCTTTACTTACTGTATTCACGTTTGCATGCTGTGTCAGGTCCTGTGTCTTTGTGGCTGCCTTGTTAATTAAGGCTGCATCTTCAAACAGAGTGGTTTAATTTGTATAATACTTTAAATCCACTGCATGAAATGTCACATGTTCGATGATTTTCCATATTCTTTATGTTTGAAGTAGTGTTGAGCATTCCGAATCTGCAAATATAGGGTATCGGCCGATATTCGCTGTATCGGAATTCCAATACCGAGTTCCGATACTTTTGCGATACCAGATACCGAAATCAGAAGTTCCCATAGTGCAATGATGCACTATAATGGAGTGTGGGTGGTGCGTGGGCAGAGACTGCATGTGTGGGTATGCGGGCGGGGTCTGTGCGTGACCGTGGGAGTCTGTGCGGGCCTGCCAGGGGTCTGTGCGGGCCCACTGGGGCTCTTGTGGGCCTGCCGGGGCTCTGTGCGGGCTGCCGGGGCTCTGTGCGGGCCTGCCGGGGCCCTGTACGGGCCTGCCGGGGCTCTGTGTGGGCTGCCGGGGGTCTGTTTGGGCCTGCCGGGGGTCTGTGCGGCCTGCCGTGGGTCTGTGCGGGCCTGCCAGAGCTCTGTACAGGCCTGCCGAGGCTCTGTGCGGGCCTGCCGGGGCTCTGTGTCGGCTGCCGGGGGTCTGTGCGGGCCTGCCGCGAGTCTGTTTGGCCTGCCGGGGATCTGTGTGGGCCTGCTGGGGCACTGTGCGGGCTGCCAGGGGTCTGTGCGGGCCTTCCGGGAGTCTGTGCGGCCTGCTGGGGGTCTGTGCGGGCCTGCCGGGGCTCTGTATGGGCCTGCCTGGGCTCTGTGCAACCTGCTGGGGCTCTGTGCGGGCCTGCAAGGGCTCTGTGCAGCCTGCCGGGGTTCTGTGCGGGCTGCCAGGGCTCTGTATAGGCTGCCGGGGCTCTGTGGGGGCTGCCGGGGCTCTGTGCGTGTGTGCAGGCATAGTCCGATGGGACTGCAAGTACCATCGGACGATGCCTGCTACAGTGACAGTGTGACTACTACTGTCCCATCATTGGCTAATGTGTCAATCAATGTCACTGTAGCAGGAATCGTCCAATGGTACTTGCAGTCCCATCGGACAATGCCTGCACACACGCACAGAGCCATGGCAGGCCCGTACAGACCCCTGGCAGGCCCGCACAGAGCCCCGGCAGCCCACATAGAGCCCCGGCAGGCCGCAAAGAGCCCCAGCAGGACCGTACAGAGTCCCTGCAGGCCCGCACAGAGCCCCGGCAGCCCACACAGAGCCCCGGCAGGCCGCACAGAGCCCCGGCAGGCCCGCACAGAGCACCGGCAGCCCGCACAGAGCCCTGGCAGCCGGTACTGAGCCCCGGCAGCCCGTACAGAGCCCCGACAGGCCCGCACAGAGCCCCGGCAGCCCGCACAGAGCCCCGGCAGGCCCGTACAGATCCCCAGCAAGCCCGCACAGACCCCACCCGCACACACAGACACACACAGTGTCCGGCCATGCACCACCCACACTCTTCCTCCCTCTGGAACAGGATGTAGAAGGACAGAAAGGGCTTATTTACATTCCGATATTTGTGTCCCATTGACTTGCATTGGTATCAGGTATCAGTATCGGCGATATCCGATATTTTTTGGATATCGGCCGATCCAATCCGATGCCGATACTTCTGGATATCGGAAGGTATTGGAAGTGCACACCAGTGACAAAATCAATTTCATGTGTCTGGGTTTGAACCCTTGAGCCTGTGATTGGCTTCTCTGTCCACTGCAAAAACACCTTTTCTCCATGTGTTTAGTTTCTGTTATTCTTGTTTCAGTCTTTTTAGGGTAACAGGTGTTTTCATTTACTCATTTATCTGCCCCATCACCCTTCAGGTGTGGCTTTATATACTTTCCTCCTGGTAGCATTTCCTACTGGTGATAGTCTCATTTGGATTTCCAGCCATACTGCTCTGGTTGAAGCCAGTCAGTGAAAGGCCAACTATGTTTATCTATCTGCTGTTTATGTTCTTTATCCTGCACTTATCTTCTGTTTCTATTTTGGAGATAGTCAGCTTATTCTCTAACAGTACATACTTAATCCTTTATTTTGTCGCTCAAGGTCTGTTTTACTCACTCTGGGGTCTCTATCTATTTCAGCAAAGTATCCATTCTGGAGGTAATTTGCACTCTGCTCTGCCCTCTGGTTCTTTTGGAGGAATGTGAAGGGCTATCTTATCTCATGCAGGAACCTCTAGGGACTATGGGGTCAGGATCTTTGGTCTGTACAGGAATCGGTAGGTTCAATTGCAGTTTTTAGTATGTTACCTATTCTCCCGAGTGAGTTGCCACGCTTCTACACTATCATCAGAGTCACTTGACATAGTTGTAGATCAATGAAACCCACCATCTACTTAAAGTTAAGCAAATTATAAAGTTGCTTAAATTTGTGAAACTGCTCAATTTAACCCCCTTCATCGCCGAGCCTGTTTTCACCTTCATGACAAGGCCAAATGTTACAATTCTGACCATTGTTAATTCATGTGGCAATAACTCTAGAACGCTTCAACAGGTCCCACTGATCCTCAGACTGTTTTTATCACGACATATGAGGGGCGTTCACTAAAGATTTCCCCTGACCCACTTCCTATGGACTGAGAGCAATGAAACAGTTATTAGTCCTTCTCTACATAGGTGCCACCTAGGGACACCCACTTCTTCCATCTGTAAACACATCGTTTTTAGAAGTCTACAGGTTGCTTCAAAAGCCACAAGTCTCATCATCTGGAAAATGCTTGCCCTTCAAACATAACTTATTGTTGAATGATTAGAGGTCGGCTGAATAAGGAGATGTAGTAGAATTTCAAAGCCACAGAAGCATGCTTCCATTTGGGCAACATGTCAATTGTGAGCTGGTACATTGTCTGGCGGAAGGCGGACAGCTTTGGTGAGTAAGACACGTCTCTTAGTTTTGATGGCCTTGGGCATTTTCCACAGCAATGAAGCATAGTGTGCCCCAGTGGTCATGGTACCCTTTGCTAGGAAATCCATCAAAACTACTCCTTGTTGGTCCCATAATACTGTGAGCATGACCTTGCCTGCTGAGGATTGGGTACGTGCCTTCTTTGGAGGCAGTGGGTCATGATGCTTCCATTGCATCGACTGGACTTTAGTATCAGGTTTATAGTGATGGACCCAGCTTTCATCCTATGTGATCAGTCTGTTTAAAAAGTCCTCCTGGATTTCATGGCACATCGTCAATAGAACCTGAAAGCATACGACTAGTTCCTGCTTCTGGAAAGGTGTGAGCAGCCGGAGAAGCCAGCAAGCGGATATCTTATGCATGTGAAGTTGCTCTTAGATTATTTTTTCTACAGACCTCACACTAATCTTGACATTTTCAGCTTGGTGGTGCATGGTTACATGGCGATTTTCAAAAATGACGACCTCAACTTGCTGGATAGTGTGTTCATCAATAGCAGAGTGGGGTCTCACTGGAATTGGAGCAGTTTGCACTGAAGTCCGACCACAATTGAATTGACAATTACAGTTCTGGACTGCATCATATGATAGGGAATTAGCATCATAAATGTCTTTCATCTCATTGAACGTCTCCTTTGGTGTGCGGCCTTTCAAGTAGAGAAACTTGATGACTGCTATGTATTCCACTGAGTATATTATCAAACCTCACACCTCACACCACTCCAGCACCTGTAAAATCAAGAAGGTTATCAGTTCTGAGTTGCAAATTGGCAGGTAACCTATAGAGACTTATGTCATTACACATGTGCAGTTTCAGCGTCCTGTGAAAAAAAGATGACTTTATGATAGTGGTAAAATTTCTTCTATATAACTTGCATTTACAGCTCTGGCAAAAATTAAGAGACAACCACATCAAAACCCTGTCATGGGCAGCCCAATCTCCAGACCTGAACCCCATTAAAAACCTCTGAAATGTAATCAAGAGAATGATGGATAGTAACAAGCCATCAAACAAAGAAGAACTGCTTAAATTTTTGCATCAGAAGCAGTGTGAAAGACTGGTGGAAAGCATGCCAAGATGCATGAAAGCTGTGATTAAAAATCATGGTTATTCCTCAAAATATTGATTTCTGAACTCTTCCTGAGTTAAAACATTAGTATTGATGTTTATAAATGATTATGAACTTGTTTTCTTTGCATTATTTGAGGTCTGAAAGCACTGGTTATTTTTTATTTGGACCATTTCTCCTTTTCAGAAAAAAACCCAAAATGTATTGCTTGGAAATTCGGAGACATGTCAGAAGTTTATAGAGTAAAAGAACAATTTACATTTTACTCAAAAATATA
Source organism: Ranitomeya imitator (assembly GCF_032444005.1). NCBI lineage: Eukaryota > Metazoa > Chordata > Amphibia > Anura > Dendrobatidae > Ranitomeya > Ranitomeya imitator. The sequence goes on along the minus strand of NC_091287.1, from coordinate 454,884,074 downwards.
CCTATGAATAGAAAAACCAGTGGTCTCTTAATTTGAAAAAAATGGAAATTTGGCAAAATTTAGAACATTTTCAAAGTTTTAATTTGTATACCCTTAAGTCAGATAGTTATATCATACAAATTATCTAATACATAACATTTCTAACATGTCATCTTTACATCAGCACAATTTTTGAAACATAAATTTTTTTTTTGTTAAGAAGTTTTAAGGATTAAAAATTGGCCAGCGATCTCACAAGGTGCTCAAAACCACATTCATGAAGTTTATTAACCCTTCAGGTGCTTAATAGAAATTGTTGGAATGTGGAAAGAAAAAATGAACATTTAACTTGTTGTCCCAAAAATTTTATTTTAAATCAAATTTTTTTTATTTATTTTCGCAAGTGTAACAGAAAAAATTTGACCCCAAAATTTGTTGAGAAATTTCTGCTGGGTTTGTCGATACCCCATATGTGGGGGGAAACCACTGTTTGGGCAAATAGCAGGGCTTGAAAGTGTAGGAGCGTCATTTGACTTTTCAAAATTTAAAATTTCTTGAATTAATTAGCAAATGCTATATTGCTCTTTGAGAGCCCTGATGTGCCTAAACAGTGGAAACCGACCACAAGTGAAACCATTTTGAAAACTAGTCCCCTCAGGGAACTTATCTAGATCTATGTTGATCACCTTAATCCCCCAGGTGCTTCACAGAAGTTTATAATGTTGAGCGGTGAAAAAAAAAAAAAATTTCCTCACAAAACTGATTTTAGCCCCACATTTTGCATTTCCACAAGGGTAGCAGGAGAAGATGCAGCATATAATTTGTTGTGCAATTTCTCCTGAGTATGCTGATACCCTTTATGTGGGGGAAAACTACTTTTTGGGCTCAAAGCAGGGCTTGGATAGGAAGGAGCACAATATGACTTTTTGAATGCAAAATTTGCTGAAATAATTAGAGGATGCCATGTCGCGTTTGGAGAGCCCCTGATCAGCTTAAACAGTTGACACCCCATTCAAGTGACATCATTTTGAAAACTAGACCCTTCTGGGAACTTATATAGATCTGTGGGGAGCACTTTGAACCCCCAGGTGCTTCACAGAAGATTGAGCTGTGAAAATAAAAAAAATAAATTTTCCCCACAAAAATGTTTTTTAACCCGAAATTTTGCATTTTCACAAAGGTAACAGGAAAAATTGCACCACATAATTTGTTGTGCAATTTCTTCTTCTGAGTGCACAGATATCCCATATGTGTGGGTAACCTACTGTTTAGGTTCACGGCAGGGCTCAGGAAAGAAGGAATGACGTTCAAAGTTCAGACTTTGGTATAATGGTCTACATGTCATGTCTCATTTTGAGAACCCCTGATGTGCCTAAACAGTGGAAAACCCACACAAGTGACACCATTTTGGAAGCCAGACCCCTCAATGAATGTATCTAGGTTTGTGATTAGCACCTTGAACCCCTTGTTGCTTCACAGAAGTTTATAAAGTAAAGTAGGAAAAATAAAAAACATCACATTTTTACCTCAAAAATGTTATTTTAGCTCCATTTTTTTTATTTTCACAAAGATAACAGAAGAACAGGAGAAAATGGACCCAGAACTTTTTTGTCCTATTTCTTCTGAGACAAACGTGGATGCTAAATATGGATTAGATACACTGGCGCTGAGAAGGGAGGGAGCATTTGGATTGGGAGCACAAAATTTGCTGAATTTCTTTTGGGTGGCGAGGGCCATTTTGCTTATCCAGAGCCTTGGTGCTACCAGCAACATTGAAGCCCCCTATATTTGCATTGATGATGGCCGTGAGTGGGGACTTGCTTTTTTTGTGTGGATTGAGTTGAAACTTTTATTGGGAACATTTTACTTAGCAATTTGGAACACATTTATCTGGCGCTCTAAGCTGAGCACTTACATTGGGGCTTCCCTTTAAATCTCGAGTGACATAATTCAGATGAAACACCCGAGGGAGGCACTCACTATAACGTGGCTGCAGAGTTACTCTGGACTCTGTCTGGCCTCTGTTCAGCTGTGTCCTTATTTTGAAAGCTTTTCCTCTACAGACTTCTATAACCCAAGGTGACATCACCGAAGAGTGCTGACTTCTGGTTCCTGCACTGACTGCTGGCCGTAAAGTGAAAGCAGAGCACAGCCACAGCGGTGAGTCACCGCTGTGTGACTCACCGCTGTGCTGTGCTTTCACTTTCACTTTACGGCCAGCAGTCAGTGCAGGAACCAGACGGCAAGGGACAGACAGCTGAATGTAAGTATGTACTGTTTGTTTTTTTACGCTGGTAACCAGGGTAAACATCGGGTTACTAAGCGCGGCCCTGCGCTTAGTTACCCGATGTTTACCCTGGTTACCGGGGACCTCGGGATCGTTGGTCGCTGGAGAGCTGTCTGTGTGACAGCTCTCCAGCGACCAAACAGCGACGCTGCAGCGATCCGGATCATTGTCGGTATCGCTGCAGCGTCGCTAAGTGTGACGGTACCTTAAGAATAATGCAGGATGTATTTGGGGAGGTGGTGGAGACATTAAAGTCATAGAGGTTTAGCCCAATCAAATAGAATAGCATGTTTTTTTTTTTTTTAAAGACGTTCGGAGTGACAAAGATATTGGCTATGTAAATTTTTTTTTTATTTTGTCAGATATTGATGTTTCACTATTCCACGCCCTTCCCCTTCTTTTTTTTTTACTTTTCCCACACTTTCATCTTCATCATCATCAGCATCTTTGACAGCAACTTCTTCTTCACCTTATTCATCTTCTTCTTCATCCTTTACCTTTTTTTTTTTTAATACATTCTTCATATTCATTTTATTCAACTATTATTATTCTTCCTATTCTACATATTCATTTTATTCAACTGTTATTATTCTTCCTATTCTACTTCTTCATCATATTCTCATTTGTGACAGGCATTCCCGTAGTTGTTATCTATAAAAGTTGGAAGATTACACCTTCCGTTCTGCCAGTCACAAAAGTTACATTTGTCCGCATTCAGTTTGGCCTGCAGCATCAGGCTTTATCCAGGGGCACCACGAGGAGGAACGGACTCACCCCCATACACTGCTTAGTCTTCTTCTGCATATAATTTAGATAATATATTTTGCTCTGATATTAAGTGTTATGCTTAATGTTCTTCTGCTCTTTGTTCTGCAGCCTCTTGTTCTTCTGCTGTCTTCCATGTCGTCGTCTCCAGGGTCGTCGTATCCAGTGTCGTCGTCTCCACCGTCGTCGTCTCCGCCGTCGTCGTCTCCGACGTCGTCGTCTCCGCCGCCGTCGTCGTCGTCGTCATTGGGGTGGTCTTCCGGGTCGTCGACGTTAGGGTCTTCAACTTGGAAATGTAGCAGAAAGTAAAAGAAGGCTGAGAAAATGCCAAGAACCAGCTGATGGAACTGGAACTCGGATGGCTACCCGAAGGTTCAAGAGCCTATGGAACTACCAAGGACCAGCTGACGTTACTGGAACCCGGTTACTAAGCAGGAGGTACCCGTGCTAAAAAGCACTGCCAAGGACCGCCTGACGTTGGCGGAACTCGGATACCCAAAAGGAGGCACCTAAGCCAAAGGCTCTGCCCGGAACCAGCTGACGGTACTGGAACCAGGATGGGGAGCAGAAGGTACAAGAGCAAAAGACACTGCCGAAAACCAGCTGACGGTACTAGATCCCGGATGGGTAGCCGAAGGTCCAAGAGCCAATGGAACTACCGAGGACCAGCTGACGTTACTGGAACCCGGTTACTAAGCAGGAGGTACCCGTGCCTGAAAGCACTACCAAGGACCACCTGACGTTGGTGGAACTTGGATACCCAGAAGGAGGCACCTAAGCCAAAGGCTCTGCCCGGAACCAGCTGACGGTACTGGAACCAGGATGGGGAGCAGAAGGTACAAGAGCAAAAGACACTGCCGAGAACCAGCTGACGGTGCTGGAACCAGGTGGTGGACCCGAAGGGCCACAGGAGAGGAGAGAACAGCTAGGCCGCGAGGCAGCCGCAGTTACCGAACCCCAACAGTCCTACAGGGGGAGCTGGGCCTACTGGCACTACAGAACCAGCCTTGACTACCAATTCATGCAGCCCACATAGGAAGCTCCTAAACTGGAGGCACCCTGGAGTTGGCTAACCCGACCGCAACACGACAGGGCAAGCATAGGCGTCTCAGCGAGCTTGACACAACCCAGAAACAGCTGATGGTGCTGAAACCAGGTTTGGCACGAGGGAGTACCTGTGACAAAAACACTGCCGAGAACCAGCTGGCGGTGCTGGAACCCGGATGCGTTGCCCCAGTGTGCAAGAGCCAATGGCACGACCGAGGACTAGCTGACGGTGCTGGAACCCGGTTACTAAGCTGTAGGTGCCCGCGCTTAAAAGCACTACCAAGGACCGCCTGGCGTTGGCAGAACTCGGATACCCAGGAGGAGGCACCTAAGCCAAAAGCTCGGCCCGGAACCAGCTGACGGTGCTGGAACCAGGTGGTGGACCCGAAGGCCCACAGGAGAGGAGAGAACAGCTAGGCCGCGAGGCAGCCGCAGTTACCGAACCCCAACAGTCCTACAGGGGGAGCTGGGCCTACTGGCACTACAGAAACAGCCTTGACTACCAATTCATGCAGCCCACATAGGAAGCTCCTAAACTGGAGGCACCCTGGAGTTGGCTAACTCGACCGCAACACGACGGGGCAACGCATAGGTGTCTCAGTGAGTTTGACAGTACCCGGAAACAGCTGACGGTGCTGGAACCAGGCTGGGCACGAGGGAGTACCTGTGACAAAAACACTGCCGAGAACCAGCTGGCGGTGCTGGAACCCAGATGCGTTGCCCCAGTGTGCAAGAGCCAATGGCACGACCGAGGACCAGCTGACGGTGCTGGAACCCGGTTACTAAGCTGTAGGTGCCCGTGCTTAAAAGCACTACCAAGGACCGCCTGGCGTTGGCGGAACTCGGATACCCAGGAGGAGGCACCTAAGTCAAAAGCTCGGCCCGGAACCAGCTGACGGTGCTGGAACCAGGTGGTGGACCCGAAGGGCCACAGGAGAGGAGAGAACAGCTAGGCCGCGAGGCAGCCGCAGTTACCGAACCCCAACAGTCCTACAGGGGGAGCTGGGCCTACTGGCACTACAGAACCAGCCTTGACTACCAATTCACGCAGCCCACATAGGAAGCTCCTAAACTGGAGGCACCCTGGAGTTGGCTAACCCGACCGCAACACGACGGGGCAAAGCATAGATGTCTCAGTGAGTTTGACAGTACCCGGAAACAGCTGACGGTGCTGGAACCAGGCTGGGCATGAGGGAGTACCCGTGACAAAAACACTGCCGAGAACCAGCTGGCGGTGCTGGAACCCAGATGCGTTGCCCCAGTGTGCAAGAGCCAATGGCACGACCGAGGACCAGCTGACGGTGCTGGAACCCGGTTACTAAGCTGTAGGTGCCCACGCTTAAAAGCACTACCAAGGACCGCCTGGCGTTGGCGGAACTCGGATACCCAGGAGGAGGCACCTAAGTCAAAAGCTCGGCCCGGAACCAGCTGACGGTGCTGGAACCAGGTGGTGGACCCGAAGGGCCACAGGAGAGGAGAGAACAGCTAGGCCGCGAGGCAGCCGCAGTTACCGAACCCCAACAGTCCTACAGGGGGAGCTGGGCCTACTGGCATTACAGAACCAGCCTTGACTACCAATTCACGCAGCCCACATAGGAAGCTCCTAAACTGGAGGCACCCTGGAGTTGGCTAACCCGACCGCAACACGACGGGGCAAGCATAGGCGTCTCAGCGAGCTTGACACAACCCGGAAACAGCTGACGGTGCTGAAACCAGGTTTGGCACGAGGGAGTACCTGTGACAAAAACACTGCCGAGAACCAGCTGGCGGTGCTGGAACCCGGATGCGTTACTCCAGTGTGCAAGAGCCAATGGCACGACCGAGGACCAGCTGACGGTGCTGGAACCCGGTTACTAAGCTGTAGGTGCCCGCGCTTAAAAGCACTACCAAGGACCGCCTGGCGTTGGCGGAACTTGGATACCCAGGAGGAGGCACCTAAGCCAAAAGCTCGGCCCGGAACCAGCTGACGGTGCTGGAACCAGGTGGTGGACCCGAAGGGCCACAGGAGAGGAGAGAACAGCTAGGCCGCGAGGCAGCCGAAGTTACCGAACCCCAACAGTCCTACAGGGGGAGCTGGGCCTACTGGCACTACAGAACCAGCCTTGACTACCAATTCATGCAGCCCACATAGGAAGCTCCTAAACTGGAGGCACCCTGGAGTTGGCTAACTCGACCGCAACATGACGGGGCAACGCATAGGTGTCTCAGTGAGTTTTACAGTACCCAGAAACAGCTGACGGTGCTGGAACCAGGCTGGGCACGAGGGAGTAACCGTGACAAAAACACTGCCGAGAACAAGCTGGCGGTGCTGGAACCCAGATGCGTTGCCCCAGTGTGCAAGAGCCAATGGCACGACCGAGGACCAGCTGACGGTGCTGGAACCCAGTTACTAAGCTGTAGGTGCCTGCGCTTAAAAGCACTACCAAGGACCGCCTGATGTTGGCGGAACTCGGATACCCAGGAGGAGGCACCTAAACCAAAGGCTCGGCCCGGAACCAGCTGACGGTGCTGGAACCAGGTGGTGGACCCGAAGGGCCACAGGAGAGGAGAGAACAGCTAGGCCGCGAGGCAGCCGCAGTTACCGAACCCCAACAGTCCTACAGGGGGAGCTGGGCCTACTGGCACTACAGAACCAGCCTTGACTACCAATTCATGCAGCCCACATAGGAAGCTCCTAAACTGGAGGCACCCTGGAGTTGGCTAACCCGACCGCAACACGACGGGGCAAGCATAGGCGTCTCAGCGAGCTTGACACAACCCGGAAACAGCTGACGGTGCTGAAACCAGGTTTGGCACGAGGGAGTACCTGTGACAAAAACACTGCCGAGAACCAGCTGGCGGTGCTGTAACCCGGATGCGTTGCCCCAGTGTGCAAGAGCCAATGGCACGACCGAGGACCAGCTGACGGTGCTGGAACCCGGTTACTAAGCTGTAGGTGCCCGCGCTTAAAAGCACTACCAAGGACCGCCTGGCGTTGGCAGAACTCGGATACCCAGGAGGAGGCACCTAAGCCAAAAGCTCGGCCCGGAACCAGCTGACGGTGCTGGAACCAGGTGGTGGACCCGAAGGGCCACAGGAGAGGAGAGAACAGCTAGGCCGCGAGGCAGCCGCAGTTACCGAACCCCAACAGTCCTACAGGGGGAGCTGGGCCTACTGGCACTACAGAACCAGCCTTGACTACCAATTCATGCAGCCCACATAGGAAGCTCCTAAACTGGAGGCACCCTGGAGTTGGCTAACTCGACCGCAACACGACGGGGCAACGCATAGGTGTCTCAGTGAGTTTTACAGTACCCGGAAACAGCTGACGGTGCTGGAACCAGGCTGGGCACGAGGGAGTACCCGTGACAAAAACACTGCCGAGAACAAGCTGGCGGTGCTGGAACCCAGATGCGTTGCCCCAGTGTGCAAGAGCCAATGGCACGACCGAGGACCAGCTGACGGTGCTGGAACCCAGTTACTAAGCTGTAGGTGCCTGCGCTTAAAAGCACTACCAAGGACCGCCTGACGTTGGCGGAACTCGGATACCCAGGAGGAGGCACCTAAACCAAAGGCTCGGCCCGGAACCAGCTGACGGTGCTGGAACCAGGTGGTGGACCCGAAGGGCCACAGGAGAGGAGAGAACAGCTAGGCCGCGAGGCAGCCGCAGTTACCGAACCCCAACAGTCCTACAGGGGGAGCTGGGCCTACTGGCACTACAGAACCAGCCTTGACTACCAATTCATGCAGCCCACATAGGAAGCTCCTAAACTGGAGGCACCCTGGAGTTGGCTAACCCGACCGCAACACGACGGGGCAAGCATAGGCGTCTCAGCGAGCTTGACACAACCCGGAAACAGCTGACGGTGCTGAAACCAGGTTTGGCACGAGGGAGTACCTGTGACAAAAACACTGCCGAGAACCAGCTGGCGGTGCTGTAACCCGGATGCGTTGCCCCAGTGTGCAAGAGCCAATGGCACGACCGAGGACCAGCTGACGGTGCTGGAACCCGGTTACTAAGCTGTAGGTGCCCGCGCTTAAAAGCACTACCAAGGACCGCCTGGCGTTGGCAGAACTCGGATACCCAGGAGGAGGCACCTAAGCCAAAAGCTCGGCCCGGAACCAGCTGACGGTGCTGGAACCAGGTGGTGGACCCGAAGGGCCACAGGAGAGGAGAGAACAGCTAGGCCGCGAGGCAGCCGCAGTTACCGAACCCCAACAGTCCTACAGGGGGAGCTGGGCCTACTGGCACTACAGAACCAGCCTTGACTACCAATTCATGCAGCCCACATAGGAAGCTCCTAAACTGGAGGCACCCTGGAGTTGGCTAACTCGACCGCAACACGACGGGGCAACGCATAGGTGTCTCAGTGAGTTTTACAGTACCCGGAAACAGCTGACGGTGCTGGAACCAGGCTGGGCACGAGGGAGTACCCGTGACAAAAACACTGCCGAGAACCAGCTGGCTGTGCTGGAACCCAGATGCGTTGCCCCAGTGTGCAAGAGCCAATGGCACGACCGAGGACCAGCTGACGGTGCTGGAACCCAGTTACTAAGCTGTAGGTGCCTGCGCTTAAAAGCACTACCAAGGACCGCCTGACGTTGGCGGAACTCGGATACCCAGGAGGAGGCACCTAAACCAAAGGCTCGGCCCGGAACCAGCTGACGGTGCTGGAACCAGGTGGTGGACCCGAAGGGCCACAGGAGAGGAGAGAACAGCTAGGCCGCGAGGCAGCCGCAGTTACCGAACCCCAACAGTCCTACAGGGGAGCTGGGCCTACTGGCACTACAGAACCAGCCTTGACTACCAATTCATGCAGCCCACATAGGAAGCTCCTAAACTGGAGGCACCCTGGAGTTGGCTAACCCGACCGCAACACGACGGGGCAAGCATAGGCGTCTCAGCGAGCTTGACACAACTCGGAAACAGCTGACGGTGCTGAAACCAGGTTTGGCACGAGGGAGTACCTGTGACAAAAACACTGCCGAGAACCAGCTGGCGGTGCTGGAACCCGGATGCGTTGCCCCAGTGTGCAAGAGCCAATGGCACGACCGAGGACCAGCAGACGGTGCTGGAACCCGGTTACTAAGCTGTAGGTGCCCGCGCTTAAAAGCACTACCAAGGACCGCCTGGCGTTGGCGGAACTCGGATACCCAGGAGGAGGCACCTAAGCCAAAAGCTCGGCCCGGAACCAGCTGACGGTGCTGGAACCAGGTGGTGGACCCGAAGGGCCACAGGAGAGGAGAGAACAGCTAGGCCGCGAGACAGCCGCAGTTACCAAACCCCAACAGTCCTACAGGGGGAGCTTGGCCTACTGGCACTACAGAACCAGCCTTGACTACCAATTCATGCAGCCCACATAGGAAGCTCCTAAACTGGAGGCACCCTGGAGTTGGCTAACTCGACCGCAACACGACGGGGCAACGCATAGGTGTCTCAGTGAATTTGACAGTTACCGGAAACAGCTGACGGTGCTGGAACCAGGCTGGGCACGAGGGAGTACCCGTGACAAAAACACTGCCAAGAACCAGCTGGCGGTGCTGGAACCCAGATGCGTTGCCCCAGTGTGCAAGAGCCAATGGCACGACCGAGGACCAGCTGACGGTGCTGGAACCCGGTTACTAAGCTGTAGGTGCCCGCGCTTAAAAGCACTACCAAGGACCGCCTGGCGTTGGCGGAACTCGGATACCCAGGAGGAGGCACCTAAGCCAAAAGCTCGGCCCGGAACCAGCTGACGGTGCTGGAACCAGGTGGTGGACCCGAAGGGCCACAGGAGAGGAGAGAACAGCTAGGCCGCGAGGCAGCCGCAGTTACCGAACCCCAACAGTCCTACAGGGGGAGCTGGGCCTACTGGCACTACAGAACCAGCCTTGACTACCAATTCATGCAGCCCACATAGGAAGCTCCTAATCTGGAGTTGGCTAACCCGACCGCAACACGACGGGGCAAGCATAGGCGTCTCAGCGAGCTTGACACAACCCGGAAACAGCTGATGGTGCTGAAACCAGGTTTGGCACGAGGTAGTACCTGTGACAAAAACACTGCCGAGAACCAGCTGGCGGTGCTGGAACCCAGATGCGTTGCCTATTAAAGATTGTCTTCCTAGTGCCCCAACTAGCGGTGCTGGAGCAAAGGGTAAGCAGGGGGAGCAGAGTGTAGGCCGAAGCCTGCACTGGAGGCAGCTTTGTGTCTGCGTTGCGTTTGCAGGACACTTTGCCGGCTACACAGTGGGGGAACAGCTGGCGTTGCTGAACCCCACTAACACAATGGCGGGTGTTTTTCTCTGTGCAGCTAGCACTTGCGGGCAAAAACTAGCGATGTTAGAGCCCGTGGTGAAGCAGGAGGAGGAGGAGAGGAGCAGAGTGTAGGCCGAAGCCTAGTTGAACCAATTTCAAAGGAAACCTTTAACCCCCCCTCAGGTGTTACAAAGTACAAGAGACACACCTTGTGCAGTATTAATGCTGCACAAGTGAAAGGTTGCTCTATTAATTTGTCTACTTGCACACGCTGAATGAAAGACGTACACAATTTAGACCATTCTACAGTCAAACTGTAGTGGATGCGTGACTTGTCTTTTTAAGGAGACGCAGCACAGGTGTCCCAAATAACGCCTTGGTGCTTGGCGCAGCTTCCTGAGCATTATTATTTGCTGTACAGGAGTCTGCGCTCTTGTGTTATCCCTTGGCAATGCCCTGTTAGCGCTGCCCGTCTTATGACCTCATTTCATGTTGGCCGGTGCGGTTAACGATGGCCATAAATCCCAGACCCACAGTGCCTTTTCATAAAGTCACACTGCGGTGCTGGGATTCGTGGCCTTGAGCAGTAAATAATTTGGCCGCTCACACACGTCCTTACACCTGCTTCAGACTGGGCGGCCTCTGCTGATCCCTTCTCGCATGCCGCGGCCATGAGGCTGCACAGTCTGAAGAAGGCGGAAGGAGATGAGTGACGACAGGCGAACATATGCACTGCTCGTGCCCATAAACCACAGCCTCGCTGACAAAATAAATAAGAAACCGAGGGGCGTTGTTTGGAGCAGGGCGGACGCACAGGCGCAGCCAGCTAACCAATGATGTCAAAAGACGGGAAGCGCTACCAAGGGTGGTGCTGCGTATCATTAGAAAGGAAAGTCACACCTCAGAGACAGTGGAATGGTCTCAATGAGACACATTTTGTACGTGTTGAGTTCCACGTGGGCAAGTAGAAAAAGTCAGCCACCTTGTACAAATGCAGCAGTACTGCTGTACAAGGTGGCTGTTATACATAGAAACACCTGGGGGTGGGGGTCAGGCTTCCTTCAATTTCAATTCATGTGCCTGCCTGGCGTTTGCAGGTCACGTTGCCGGCTACACAGCAGGGGAACAGCTGGCGTTGCTGAACCCCACTAACACATTGGCTGGTGTTTTTCTCTGTGCAGCTAGCACTTCCGGGCCAAAACTAGCGGTGTTTGAGCCCAGGGGCAGCAGCAGGAGGAGAGGAGCAGAGTGTAGGCCGAAGCCTGCACTGGTGGCAGCTTTTGGTCGGTTGTGCCAGCGTGGCTTGTGCTGGACACGATGCCGGCTACACAGCAGGGGAACAGCTGGCGGTGCTGAACCCCACTAACACATTGGCTGTTTTTCTCTGTGCAGCTAGCACTTCAGGGCAAAAACTAGCGGTGTTAGAGCCCAGGGTCAGCAGGAGGAGGAGAGGAGCAGAGTGTAGGCCGAAGCCTAGTTGAACCAATTTCAAAGGTAACCTTTAACCCCCCCCTCAGGTGTTGCAAGGTACAAGAGCCACACCTTGAACAGCATTAATGCTGCACAAGTCAAAGGTTGCTCTCTTAATTTTGCTCCTTGCACACGCTGAATAAAACACGTACACTATTTAGCCCATTATACTGTCAAACAGTAGTGGAGGCGTGACTTGTCTTTTGAAGAAGATGCAGCACAGGTGCCAAAATTTACACCTAGGTGCTGGGCGCAGATTCCTTACCGTTGTTATTTGCAGTACAGGAGACTGCGCTCTTGTGTTTTCCCTTGGCAATACCCTGTTAGTGCAGGCCGTCTTATGACCTCATTTCATGTTGGCCGGTGCGGTTAACGATGGCCATAAATCCCAGAATCACAGTGCCTTTTCATAAAGTCACACTGCGGTGCTGGGATTCGTGGCCTTGTGCAGTAAATATGTTCGCCGCTCACACATGTCCTTACACCTGCTTCAGACTGGGCGGCCTCAGCTGATCCCTTATCGCCTGCCACGGCCATGAGGCCGCACAGTCTGAAGAAGGCGGAAGGAGGGGAGTGAAGACAGGCGAAGATATGCACTGCTCGTGCCCATCAATCACACCCTCGCAGTCATAATATATGAGACAACGAGGGGCGTTGTGTCGGGCAGGGCGGACGCACAGGCACAGCCAGCCAACCAATGATGTCAGAAGACGGGCAGCGCTAACAATGGGGGTGATGCGTGTCATTAAAAAGGAAAGTCACACCTCAGGGACAATGGAATGGTCTCAATGAGACACATTTAGTACGTGTTTAATTAAACGTGGGCAAGGAGAAAAAGTCAGCCACCTTGTACAAATGCAGCAGTACTGCTGTACAAGGTGGCTATGATACATAGAAACACCTGGGGGTGGGGAGCAGGCTCCCTTCAATTTCAGTTCATGTGCCTGCATGGCGTTTGCAGGTCACGTTGCCGGCTACACAGCAGGGGAACAGCTGGCGTTGCTGAACCCCACTAACACATTGGCTGGTGTTGTTCTCTGTGCAGCTAGCACTTCCGGGCAAAAACTGGCGGTGTTTGAGCCCAGGGTCAGCAGGAGGAGAAGAGGAGCAGAGTGTAGGCTGAAGCCTGCACTGGTGGCAGCTTTTGGTCAGTTGTGCCAGCGTGGCTTGTGCTGGACACGATGCCGGCTACACAGCAGGGGAACAGCTGGCGTTGCTGAACCCCACTAACACATTGGCTGGTGTTGTTCTCTGTGCAGCTAGCACTTCCGGGCAAAAACTAGCGGTGTTTGAGCCCAGGGGCAGCAGGAGGAGTAGAGGAGCAGAGTGTAGGCCAAAGCCTAGTTGAACCAATTTCAAAAGTTACCTTTAACCCCCCCCCAGGTGTTGCAAGGTACAAGAGCCACACCTTGTGCAGCAGTAATGCTGCACAAGTAAAAGGTTGCTCTATTAATTTTGCTCCTTGCACACGCTGAACAAAACATGTACACTATTTAGCCCATTATACTGTCAAACAGTAGTGGAGGCGTGACTTGTCTTTTTAAGGAGACACAGCACAGGTGTCGAAATTTACACCTAGGTGCTGGGTGCAGGTTCCTGAGCATTGTTATTTGCTGTACAGGAGTCTGCGCTCTTGTTATCCCTTGGCCATGCGCTGTGAGCGCTGCCTGTCTTCTGACCTCATTTCATGTTGGCCGCTGCGGTTAGCGATGACCATGAAAACCAGACACGCAGTGTCTTTTGTTTAAGTCACACTACAGGGCTGGGATTCGTGACCTTGCGCAGTAAATTTTTTCGCCTGTCACTCATGTCCTTACACCTGCATCAGACTGGGCGGCCACAGCTGATCCCTTCTCGCATGCTGCGGCCATGAGGCCGCACAGTCTGAAGAAGGCGGAAGGAGATGAGTTAAGACAGGCGAAGATATGCACTGCTCGTACCCATCAATCACACCTTCGCAGTCAAAATAAGTAAGACAACGAGGAGCATTGTTTAAGGCAGGGCGGACGCACAGGCGCAGCCAGCAAACCAATGATGTCAGAAGCCGGGAAGCGCTACCAAGGGTGGTGCTGCGTATCATTAGAAAGGAAAGTTACACCTCAGGGACAGTGGAATGGTCTCAATGAGACACATTTAGTACGTTTTTAATTAAACGTGGGCAAGGAGAAAAAGTCAGCCACCTTGTACAAATGCAGCATTACTGCTGTACAAGGTGGCTGTTATACATAGAAACACCTGGGGGTGGGGGGCAGGCTCCCTTCAATTTCAGTTCATGTGCCTGCGTGGCGTTTGCAGGTCACGTTGCCGGCTACACAGCAGGGGAACAGCTGGCGGTGCTGAACCCCACTAACACATTGGCTGGTGTTCTTCTCTGTGCAGCTAGCATGTCTGGGCAAAAACTGGCGGTGTTTGAGCCCAGGGTCAGCAGGAGGAGGAGAGTAGCAAAGTGTAGGCCGAAGCCTGCACTGGTGGCAGCTTTTGGTCAGTTGTGCCAGCGTGGCTTGTGCTGGACACGATGCCGGCTACACAGCAGGGGAACAGCTGGCGGTGCTGAACCCCACTAACACATTGGCTGGTGTTCTCTGTGCAGCTAGCATGTCTGGGCAAAAACTGGCGGTGTTAGAGCCCAGGGTCAGCAGGAGGAGGAGAGTAGCAGAGTGTAGGCCGAAGCCTAGTTGAACCAATTTTAAAGGTAACCTTTAACCCCCCCTCAGGTGTAGCAAGGTACAAGAGCCACACCTTGTGCAGCATTAATGCTGCACAAGTAAAAGGTTGCTCTATTAATTTTGCTCCTTGCACACGCTGAATAAAACATGTACACTATTTAGCCCATTATACTGTCAAACAGTAGTGGAGGCGTGACTTGTCTTTTTAAGGAGACGCAGCACAGGTGTCCAAAATAACACCTTGGTCCATGGGCGCAGCTTCCTGAGCGTTGTTATTTGCTGTACAGGAGACTGCGCTATTGTTATCCCTTGGCCATGTGCTGTGAGCGCTTCCTGTCTTCTGACCTCATTTCATGTCGGCCGTTGCGGTTAGCGATGGACAAGAATCCCAGACCCACAGTGTGTTTTCAAAAAAACACACTGCGTGGCTGGGATTCGTGGCCTTGTGCAGTAAATATGTTTGCCGCTCACACATGTCCTTACACCTGCTTCAGACTGGGCGGCCTCATCTGATCCCTTATCGCATGCCGCGGCCATGAGGCCACCCAGTCTGAAGAAGGCAGAAGGATTGAGTGAACACAGGCAAACATATGCACTGCACATGCCCATCAATCACACCCTCGCTGTCCAACAAAATAAGACACCGAGGGGCGTTGTTTCGAGCAGGGCAGACGCACAGGCGCAGCCAGCTAACCAATGATGTCAAAAGACGGGAAGCGCTACCAAGGGTGGTGCTGCGTATCATTAGAAAGGAAAGTCACACTTCAGGGACAGTGGAATGGTCTCAATGAGACACATTTAGTACGTGTTTAATTAAACGTGGGCAAGGAGAAAAAGTCAGACACCTTGTACAAATGCAGCAGTACTGCTGTACAAGGTGGCTGCTATACATAGAAACACCTGGGGGGGTGGGGGCTGGTTCCCTTTAATTTCAGTTCAGGTGCCTGCATGGCGATTGCAGGACACGTTGCCAGCTACACAGCAGGGGAACAGCTGGCGGTGCTGAACCCCACTGACACATTGGTGTTTTTCTCTGTGCAGCTAGCACGTCCGGGCAAAAACTGGCGGTGTTAGAGCCCAGGGTCAGCAGGAGGAGGAGAGGAGCAAAGTGTAGGCCGAAGCCTGCACTGGTGGCAGCTTTTGGTCTGTTGTGCCAGCGTGGCTTGTGCTGGACACGATGCCGGCTACACAGCAGGGGAACAGCTGGCGGTGCTGAACCCCACTAACACATTGGCTGGTGTTTTTCTCTGTGCAGCTAGCACTTCCGGGCCAAAACTAGAGGTGTTTGAGCCCAGGGGCAGCAGCAGGAGGAGAGGAGCAAAGTGTAGGCCGAAGCCTGCACTGGTGGCAGCTTTTAGTCGGTTGTGCCAGCGTGGCTTGTGCTGGACACGATGACGGATACACAGCAGGGGAACAGCTGGCGGTGCTGAACCCCACTAACACATTGGCTGGTGTTTTTCTCTGTGCAGCTAGCACTTTCAGGCTACAACTGGCGGTGTTATAGCCCAGGGTCAGCAGGAGGAGGCGAGGAGCCGAGTGTAGGCCGAAGCCTAGTTGAACCAATTTCAAAAGTTACCTTTAACCCCCCCTCAGGTGTTGCAAGGTACAAGAGCCACACCTTGTGCAGCATTAATGCTGCACAAGTAAAAGGTTGCTCTATTAATTTTGCTCCTTGCACACGCTGAATAAAACACGTACACTATTTAGCCCATTATACTGTCAAACAGTAGTGGAGGCGTGACTTGTCTTTTTAAGGAGACGCAGCAGAGGTGTCAAAATTTACACCTAGGTGCTGGGCGCTGATTCCTGAGCATTGTTATTTGCTGTACAGGAAACTGGACTATTTTGATCCCTTGGCCATGCGCTGTGAGCGCTGCCTGTCTTCTGACCTCATTTCATGTTGGCCGGTGCGGTTAGCAATGGCCATGAATCCCAGGCCCGCAGTGGGTTTTCAACAAATCACAATGCGTGGCTGGTATTCGTGGCCTTGTGCAGTAAATATGTTTGCTGCTCACACATGTCCTTACACCTGCTTCAGACTGGGCGGCCTCAGCTGATCCCTTATCGCCTACCACGGCCATGAGGCCACCCAGTATGAAGAAGGCGGAAGGAGATGAGTTAAGACAGGCGAACATATGCACTGCACATGCCCATCAATCACACCCTCGCTGTCCAAAAAAATAAGACAACTAGGGGTGTTGTTTCGAGCAGGGCAGACGCACAGGCGCAGCCAGCTAACCAATGATGTCAAAAGACGGGAAGCGCTACCAAGGGTGGTGCTGCGTATAATTAGAAAGGAAAGTCACACCTCAGGGACAGTGGAATGGTCTCAATGAGACACATTTAGTACGTGTTTAATTAAACGTGGGCAAGGAGAAAAAATCAGCCACCTTGTACAAATGCAGCAGTACTGCTGTACTAGGTGGCTGTTATACATAGAAAGACCTGGGGGGGTGGGGCAAGGTTCCCTTTAATTTCAGTTCAGGTGCCTGCATGGCGTTTGCAGGACACGTTGCCAGCTACACAGCAGGGGAACAGCTGGCGTTGCTGAACCCCACTAACACATTGGCGGGTGGTTTTCTCTGTACAGCTAGCACTTCCAGGCTACAACTGGCGGTGTTATAGCCCAGGGTCAGCAGGAGGAGGAGAGGAGCAAAGTGTAGGCCGAAGCCTGCACTGGTGGCAGCTTTTGGTCTGTTGTGCCAGCGTGGCTTGTGCTGGACACGATGCCGGCTACACAGCAGGGGAACAGCTGGCGTTGCTGAACCCCACTAACACATTGGCTGGTGTTGTTCTCTGTGCAGCTAGCACTTCCGGGCAAAAACTATCAGTGTTTAAGCCCAGGGGCAGCAGGAGGAGGAGAGGAGCAGAGTGTAGGCCGAAGCCTGCACTGGTGGCAGCTTTTGGTCTGTAGTGCCAGCGTGGCTTGTGCTGGACACGATGCCGGCTACACAGAAGGGGAACAGCTGGTGGTGCTGAACCCCACTGACACAATGGTAGGTGTTTTTCTCTGTGCATCCAGCACTTCCGGGCCCCAACTGGCGTAGTTAGAGCCCAGGGTCTGCAGGAGGAGCAGAGTGTAGGCGGAAGCCTAGTTGAACCAATTTCAAAGGTAACCTTTAACCCACCCTCAGGTGTTACAATGTTGAAGAGCCACACCTTGTGCAGCAGTAAAGCTCCACAAGTTAAAGGTTGCTCTTTAAGTTTTGCTCATTGCACACGCAGAATGAAAGACGTACACAATTTAGCCCATTGAACAGTAGTTCAGTTCTGTATTGGAGGCGTGACTTGTTTTTTTAAGGAGACGCAGCCAGGTGCACATAAATAACGCCTTGGTGCTGGGCGCAGCCTCCTGAGCATTGTTATTTGCTGTACAGGAGTCTGCGCTATTGTGATCCCTTGGCCATGCGCTGTGAGCGCTGCCTGTCTTCTCACCTCATTTCATGTTGGCCGGTGCGGTTAGCAATGGCCATGAATCCCAGACCCGCAGTGTGTTTTCAACAAATCACACTGCGTGGCTGGGATTCGTGGCCTTGTGCAGTAAATATCTTTGCCGCTCACACATGTCCTTACACCTGCTTCAGACTGGGCGGCCTCAGCTGATCCCTTATCGCCTACCACGGCCATGAGGCCGCCAAGTCTGAAGAAGGCGGAAGGAGATGAGTTAAGACAGGCGAACATATTCACTGCACATGCCCATCAATCACACCCTCGCAGCCAAAATATATGAGACAACGAGGTGGGTTGTGTCGGGCAGGGCGGACGCCCAGGCACAGGCAGCCAACTAATGATGTCAGAAGACGGGCAGCGCTCCCAAGGGGGGTGGTGCGTGTCATTAGAAAGGGAAGTCACACTTCAGGGACAGTGGAATGGTCTCAATGAGACACATTTTGTACGTGTTGAGTTCCACGTTGGCAAGGAGAAAAAGTCAGCCACCTTGTACAAATGCAGCATTACTGCTGTACAAGGTAGCTGTTATACATAGAAACACCTTGGGGTGGGTGGCAGGGTCCCTTTAATTTCAGTTCATGTGCCTGCGTGGCGTTTGCAGGTCACGTTGCCAGCTACACAGCACGGGAACAGCTGGCGTTGCTGAACCCCACTAACACATTGGCTGGTGTTTTTCTCTGTGCAGCTAGCACTTCCGGGCCAAAACTAGCGGTGTTTGAGCCCAGGGGCAGCAGCACGAGGAGAGGAGCAGAGTGTAGGCCGAAGCCTGCACTGGTGGCAGCTTTTGTTCTGTTGTGCCAGCGTGGCTTGTGCTGGACACGTTGCCGACTACACAGCAGGGGAACAGCTGGCGGGGCTGAACCCCACTGACACATCAGCTAGTGTTTTTTCTGTGTAGACAACACTTCCAGGTGGCAACTGACAGTGTTGAAACCCAGGGAATCAAAGAGGAGCAGAGTGTAGGCCGAAGCCTGCAGTGGAGCAAGTTGAAAGGGAACCTTTAACCCCCCCCCCCCAGGCATTTGTTGCTGAAATAGCCATCTTGTACAGCAGTAATACTGCACATGGAAAATGGTGGCTCCGAAAATTATGCTCCTTGCAAACGCTGAAGTACACACTCATATAATGTGTCCCCTCACACCGTCAAACCGTCCCGGAAGTGGGACTTTCCTTTGTAATGTGACACAGCACAGCCGTCATTCCAACCCCCTTGGTGCCGTGCGCCACCTCCTCAACGTTGTTTGGTTCTGTCACGGAGCCCGCGCTTTAATGTTATCCCTTGGCCATGCACAGTTAGCGGTGCCCGTCTTCTGACATCATTTAGGTGTCAGGCTGGCAGTGCCTGTGCGTCCAAGCTGCCCGAGATCCAACCTCGCAGTGTCATCTAATGTAATCCCATTGCGGGCCAGGGATCCATGGGCATGCGCAGTGCATATCATCGCCTCTCACTCACCTCCTTCCTGCTTCTTCAGACTCTGCGGCGTCACGGCCGTGGCATGCTATTAGGGATCAGCTGATGCCGCCTAGTCTGAAGAAGCGTGAAGAAGGGGAGTGAGAGGCTAGTATATGCACTGCGCATGGCCATGGATACCAGGCCCACTGTGGGATCACATTAGACTACACTGCGAGGTGGGATTTCGGGCAGCGTGGACGCCAACAAATGATGTCAGAGGACGGGCAGCGCAAACTGTGCATAGCCAAGGGATAACATAACAGCGCAGGGTCCATGACGGAATAAAAAAACGCTGAGGAGGCAGCGCACGGTGTCAAGGGGGTAGCAATGACGGCTGTGCTGCGTCACATTACAAAGGAAAGTCCCACCTCCGGGACGTTTGGACGGTGTGAGTGGACACATTTCATGAGTGTGTAGTTCAGCGTTTGCAAGGAGCATAATTTCAAGAGCGACCTTTTCCTTGTGCAGTATTAGTGCTGCACAAGGTGGCTCTTTCAGTAACAAACGCCTGGGGGGGGGGGGACAGGTCCCCTTACATTTTAGTTGTGCCAGCGTGGCGGTCGCATGACACGTTGCCGGATACACAGCTGGGGATCAGCTGACGTTACTGAACCCCAATAACAGAGGAGCGACTGTTGACTGTGCAGACAGCACTTCCAGGCACCAACTGGCGGTGTTAGAGCCCAGGGACAGCAGGAGGAGCAGATTGGAGGTATTGCCGCACACACAGCTGGGGATCAGCTAATGTTACTGAACCCCAATAACAGAGGAACGACTGTTGACTGTGCAGACAGCACTTCCAGGCACCAACTGGCGGTGTTAGAGCCCAGGGACAGCAGGAGGAGCAGAGGAACAGAGTGTAGGCCAAAGCCTGATTGGAGCAAGTTGAAAGGGAACCTTTAACCCCCCCCCAAGACGTTTGTAGCTGAAAGAGCCATCTTGTGCAGCACTAAGGATGCAAAAGGAAAAGGTTGCTCTTTTAATTATGCTCCTTGCAAACACAGAAGTAAACACTAAAAATGTGTCTCCATATACCGTTAAACCGTCCCGGAGGTGCGAATTTCCTTCGTAATGGGACACAGCACAGCTGTCATTCCTATCCCCTTGGTGCCGTGCGCTGCCTCCTCAGCGTTGTTTTAAGCTGTCACGGAGCCTGCGCTGTTCTGTTATCCCTTGGCCATGCCCAATTAGCGCTGCCTGTCTTCTGACATAATTTGGTGTCAGGCTGTCAGTGCCTGTGCGTCCACGCTGCTCCAGATTCCACCTCGCAGTGTCGTCTAACGTAATCCCACTGCGGGCCTTGGATCCATGGGCATGCACAGTGCATATCCTCGACTCTCACTCCCCTCCTTCCCTCTTCTTCAGACTGTGTGGTGTCACGGCCGTGGCATGCTATTAGGGATCAGCTGACGGCGCACAGTCTAAAGAAGGCGGAGGGAGATGAGCGAGAGCCAGAGGGGAAGATATGCACTGCGCATGCCCATGGATCCCAGGCCCGCAGTGTGATTCAATCAGAAGACACTGCGAGGCGGGATCTCGGGCAGCGCGGCCGCACAGGCCCAGCCAGCCTGACACCAAATTATGTCAGAAGACAGGCAGCGCAATTAGGGCATGGCCAAGAGATAACAGAACAGCGCAGGCTCCGTGACAGCTTAAAACAATGCTGAGGAGGCAGCGCATGGCACCAAGGGGGTAGGAATGACGGCTGTGCTGCGTCACATTACGAAGGAAAGTCCCAGCTCCGGGACGGTATAACGGTATCAGTGAACACATTTTATAAGTGTTAAGTTCTGCGTGTGCAAGGAGCTAAACTAAAAGAGCTACCTTTTCCTTGTGCAGCATTACTGCTGTACAAGATGGCTCTTTCAGTAACAAACGACGGGGGGGGGACAGGTTCTCTTACATTTAGGTTGTTGTGCCAGCGTGGCGGTCGCAGGACACATTGCCGGCTACACAGCTGGGGATCAGCTGACGTTACTGAAACCCAATTACACTGGGTCGTATGTTTTTACTGTTCAGCCTGCACTTCTGAGCCGCAACTGGCGGTGTTGGAGCCCAGGAATAGCAGTTCAGGTGGTAGAAATATGAACACAGCAGGAGACCTGGATGACACCCAATTACTTAATCAGGCAGAGGAGTGGCAAATTCCTGCGAGATCCAGGCCTGGTTCATTTTCAGGAAAGTAAGCCGGTCAACATTATCGGAGGATAGTCGCATGCGACGGTCTGTTAGTACACCACCTGCGGCACTAAAGACACGTTCCGATAAGACACTAGCCGCAGGGCAAGCCAGCACCTCCAATGCATACTGGCTTAGCTCTGGCCATGTATCCAGCTTAGAGACCCAAAACTTGAACGGGGAAGAGCCGTCTGGGAGTACAGTAAGAGGGCAAGCCATGTAGTCTGTCACCATCTGACGGAACCGTTGCCTCCTGCTGACTGGAGCCGCCGGTGATGGTGTAGACATTTGGGGCGGGCACACAAAAGTGTGCCAGAGTTGTGCCATACTGGGCTTGCCTTGGGCAGAGGCACTGCTTCTGCTCCCTCTTTGGGCAGAGCCTCCCCCACTGCCTCGACGCACTGAGCTGCTTTGTAAAG
Source organism: Ranitomeya imitator (assembly GCF_032444005.1). Taxonomy (NCBI): domain Eukaryota; kingdom Metazoa; phylum Chordata; class Amphibia; order Anura; family Dendrobatidae; genus Ranitomeya; species Ranitomeya imitator. The sequence continues at coordinate 454,862,144 of NC_091287.1, read as the reverse complement.
CACTAGCAGCACTCCTCTCAGTTGGACTGGAGAAGATGATGGAATTCACCAGTGTGTCGTGGTACTCCCGCAATTTACGCTCCCGGGTCAACGCTGGGATGAGGTTTTGGAGGTTGTCCTGGTAGCGAGGATCGAGGATGGTGAACACCCAATAATCAGGCATGTTGAGAATGTGGTCGATGCGGCGGTCGTTTCTCAGGCACTGCAGCATGAAATCCACCATGTGCTGCAGACTGCCAACTGGCCCAGAAACGCTGTCCCCTGCTTGAGACATGATCTCTGCCCGCTCGTCATCACCCTACCCTCACTGTACACACTGACCACTGGACAATTGTGTCGCTCCCTCCTCTGGACGGAGCTCTTCCTCCTCCATTGACTCCTCCTCATCCTCCTCACAAAGTGGCCCCTGCGTACCCCTTTGTGAGGAACCACGTGGCGCTGACTCTCCAGAAGCTGATGGAAAAGGTGACTCCTCATCCTCCACCTCTTCCACAACATCATCCCTTAACCCTTGCAAAGTTTGCTGAAGCAGGCAGATAAGGGGGACAGTCATGCTGACTAGTGCATCATCTGCACTTGCCATCCGCGTGGAATAATCAAAAGGACGCAAAACCTGGCAGACGTCCTTCATAGTGGCCCACTCTGTGGTTGTGAAGTCTGATCGGCGCTGACTGCGACTTCTTTGCGCCTGATGCAGCTGGTACTCCATAACTGCTTGCTGCTGCTCACACAACCGCTCCAACATATGTAACGTGGAATTCCACCGGGTAGGTAGGTCACATATGATGCGGTGTTCCGGAAGGCGGAATCGGCGCTGCAGAGCAGCAATGTGGGATCTTGCCAAGCTGGAACGCCGCAAGTGAGCACACTCTAGGCGGACCTTGTGCAGCAGGGCATCAAGATCCGGATAGTCCCTCAGAAAACTCTGCACAACCAAATTGAGCACATGTGCCAGACATGGGATGTGAGTGAGGTTGCCAAGGGCCAAAGCTGCCACCAGATTTCGGCCATTGTCACACACTACCATGCCTGGCTGGAGATTCGCTGGCAGTAACCACACATCGCTCTCCTGCTTGATGGCATTCCAGAGCTCCTGCACTGTGTGGCTTCGATTCCCCAATGAAACTAGTTTCAAGATGGCCTGCTCACGTTTGGCCACGGCTGTGCTCATGTCGGTCATAGGTAAACGTTCACGGGTCCATGTGGAGGTGGACTGTGACGGCTCCTGCAGAGATGATTCTGAGGAACTTGTGTAAGAGGAGGAGTCAATGCGTACAGACTGGATTCCTGCAATCCTTGGAGTGGGCAGGACACGTCCTGCGCCACTCGCACGATCTGTACCTGGCTCAACAACATTAACCCAATGGGCAGTGAGGGAAACGTATCGCCCCTGTCCATGCTGACTGGTCCACGCATCGGTGGTGAGGTGGACCTTGCTACTGACGGCGTTCAGTAGCGCATGTTTTATGTTTCCCTCAACATGCCTGTGCAGGGCAGGGACAGCTTGCCTGCTGAAGTAAAAGCGGCTGGGCACCTTGTACTGTGGGACTGCCAATGCCATCAAGTCAAGGAAGCTGTCAGTCTCCACCAGCCTATATGAGAGCATTTCCAGGGACAACAGTTTGGCAATGCCTGCATTCAGAGCCTGTGCTCGGGGGTGGTTGGCCGAGAATGCCCGCCTTTTCTCCCATGCCTGTACTACCGATGGCTGTAGAGTAGACTGGGAGTGTGAGGATGACTGGGAAGGTGGTGCTGTGGGTGGAATTACACAAGGTCTCTGGACAACAGTGCCAGAGGTTCTTCCATGGCGATCCTGGGAGGAAGCCAAACCAGCTGTGCGTGAGCTGGAGGAAGAGGCAACACGAGCTGAAGAGGTGGTAGCTGCCGCTGTTGGTTGGCCTACATCTTCAGTGTGTTTCTGTAACTCCACCGCGTGCCTGGTCCGCACATGTTTTCACATATTTGTGGTATTGAGGTTGCTGACATTTTTCCCTCTTTTTACTTTCTGATGACACAGCTTGCATTTGACAAAACAAATGTCATCTGCAACTGTGTCAAAAAAGGACCAGGCACTGCAAGTCTTGGGAGCGCCCTTTTTGGCTTTGGAAAGAGACAGGCTCCTAACGGGTGCCAAAGTGGAGGCTACAGGCTCCGCAGTCTTCCCCCTCCCTCTCCCTCTTTGGCCCGTAAGGGGAATCTCTTCCTCAGAGCTGCTCCCACCACCTTCCTGTTCCTCACGCCACGATGGGTCAACGACCTCATCATCTCCACTACCCTCTGCCACCAACTGCTTCTCCTGGGTAGTCTCGGGAGCACAGTACGCACCAGAAAGCGGCACCTGAGTTTCATCATCAGATGCGTACTGCGCTGTGGTCACCGGAGGCACTGGCCCACCCGCCTCTTCAGAGTCAGAGAGACAAAGCTGTTGGGCATCACTGCACCATCACTGCCTCTTCTTCCATTTCTCCAATGCTGCTTGGCTGGCCCCCTGTTTCCAAGCCAAGAGATTCAGAGAACAGAAGTAGAGACGGCTCCTGTCCTGGGCTCTCTGACTGCCTGGCCAATTTGGCAGGTGGTGAAGAGACAGATGGCTGCTCTCCAGTGCTCTGTGCCTGAGAGGATGTGGCACTAACTGAAGTCGATGCCGAGGCGTTAGCTGCCATCCACCCGACAACGGCTTCAATTTGGTCTTCACGCAGCAGCGGTGCACGGCGCTCTCCGACAAAGCTGCGCATGAAGGACTGTTCCCTGCTGAAACTGAGTGACGACGAGTCACCGGTGCCCGCAGCAGGCACAGAATCACCATGTCCTCTCCCTGCTCCTCTCCCTGCTCCGCGCCCACGCCCACGTGCCTTACTCCCTGCCCTCTTCATCTTGGTTGACAGATAAAGATAAGCAGAAAAGTACTAAGGCCTTAGTGTGCTTATTCCTGAAATGCTCCTCCTAACAGGTGTAAGAAACACTAATGTTGTAAAGTGTGGACTAAACTTTATTATTTTTCAAATGTGGCCTACACAAATGTTAAGTTGTGTTTGGTGAACTTTCCTTTTTTTTTTTTCTGCAGATCAGACTACAGAGCAAGTTTAACTCACACGGGGACCGTGCAGACAGCCGTAAACGGCGCTGCAAGGCCCATAAACCCTCCTCTAGGTTATCCTATGTAGTGTTTTTCCACTATTTAGCTGGAGACGGGTGGAAAGACACTAATAGGAAATTTTAAAAAAAAATTTTAAACAGGCTGCACTATTTGAAAAAAAGGAAATTTTTTTTCAAGGTATGAGGCAGTAACGCACCCTGAGCTGAATCCAACCGGCTATGGCTGCACACAGACTACAGGGCGAGCTGCGCTCACACAGAGACCGTGCAGACAGCCGTAAACGGCGCTGCAAGGCCCAAAAAAGAACCTCTAGGTTATCCTATGTAGTGTTTTTCCACAATTTAGCTGGAGACGGGTGGAAAAACACTAATAGGAAATTTGAGAAAAAATGTGCAGCAGGCTGCACTATGAGCAAAAAAGGACAACTGTGTGAGGCAGTGTGAACCCCCCCTGAGCTGAATACAACCGGGTATATGGCTGCACACAGACTACAGAGTGAGCTGCACACACACACACACACAGAGACCTTGCAGAACGCTGTTAAAACAGCGCTGCAAGGCAAGAGCAAGGTGAACAGTGAAGAACACACAGCGTTTTGCTAAATTAGCCTTGGGAAAGGAAAATAAAGCAATTAGCTATCTCAACTGGCCCTCAGTTAGAACACAGCGTCCTGTCCCTAGCTGAAATCACAGCAGAGTGAGCGCAAAATGGCGGCAGCGTTTTTTTTAGTGCAGAGTGACATCATTTCAGCAGCCAATCACAGCCTTGCCAGTAGTTACATGCCCACCATGCTAAACAGGATGTGCCCACACTTCTAATCATTCCTCATTGGCTGCTGCGTTCAGTTTGAATTCTGGGAACTTCTGATTCAGGTATCCGATACGCGGGAAGTATCGGAATTCGGTATCGGAATTCCGATACCGCAAATATCGGCCGATACCCGATACTTACGGTATCGGAATGCTCAACATTACTAAGGAGACAATCATTTACTGTATATTGGACTGACTGGTCGGCGCACTCCTAAAATGCAATTTCTATATATATTCAGTGTAGTGTCTGTCAATATTAATACTCACCATGTGGTTTTTTTTAAGTCAATATTACATATTTATATATATACAGTTGTAGACCGCAAAATGAAATAGTATAAAGCACCATAAGCTTTATGTTTAACATTATATCCAATTAGTGATGGGTGAGGGTGTCTCTCTCATCACAATATCCAATGGTTGATGAAAACATATGCTTGCATAAGTCACTCAGAGACCATAATTAAAAGAAAAATAGGATACCATGTGATAATTATCCAACAGACAATGGGGAATATTCCTAATGTAATGTATATAAAAGTTATAATGCGAACAAAGACAGACTGAAGTTAAATTAATATGTAGTTCACTATTTTCAAGCAAATTCCACATTAGGCATTGAAGTGAAATGAAAGTTTTGGGATGACGCAGAGCAATGAAGCCTTTCAGTCTTTGCTAAGTCAATTTTAAAAAATGTGGTAAAACTGCAAGTACTAATATGTGAATTTGCAACATGTATTGTATATATTGTATAATGTCATACTGAAAAAAAATCTGAGATTTCTCACCCAGGGAGAGAAAATTACTTTTGCACAGTCATGTAGAAGGTGAAAACCAGGTGTCACACTATAATTTTAATTGGATGTATTTAACACTTTCCAGGTGCATTTTATATTGGAAAATTACACTTCTAGGTTTACACATGTGTACCATGACAGCCATTCAAATGCATGATAAATACTTATTTAGAAATGTATGCTTGTATATGAATGTATTTTCATATGACTCAAACATAAAGAATGAGTGAGTAAATGAATGAATGAATGAATGAATGAATGAATGAACGACCGAACATACTAACAAATATTTGGGCTATACAGACAATCTGAATTTCATTTTCCATCATTTGGAATGTTATAAACTACAGCATTCCACTACAATTGTCCAGCTATCTGCATTACTCCTGAGCCTACCCTCAGTGCGCCATCCTGCAGGGTTCAATGCAGTTTTTTCACAGAACCTTGCCCAAAATGACATTTTATCTCCAAATAATCAATGCGGTAAGCAGCCTCTGCTGCAGTGTAAGATGCCTAGGAAGTTCTTGGTGTAGTATGCGCTGGGAGTTTTGTGTTTAAAGCAACAGTACTGTATTGAAGTAGAAAGAAATATTGTAAGTTGAAGTTGGAAGTTGAAAGTAAAATATGGTGCCTATTTTTAGAAGGAAACTTGTAAGTGATTGTTTGGTTATCAGAGTGATTGAAAGATTGGTAAAATATTCACTTGTTTCAAGTTGAGTGATTGATATATAGCAAATTGAGGATCAACAAAGGAGGTAGCCAACTGTACTGCTGATCTAGTAGGTCAGAGGCCTAACACATCTGGGCCTTCTTACTTCAGTCAACTGTTTTTTGTTGTGAGTGAGAGGCAGAGAGCCTTCCCATGTTCCATGGATTTGAGCTAGTAGGTTAGAAGTCTAACACATCTGGGCCTTCCTATTCTAGTCAGCTGATCTAACGGGTGAGACGCAAAGAGCCTTCTCATTACATCCTGTAGGTTTACCGGGTGAGAGGCAAGGAGCCTTCCCGCTACACCTTGACAGGCTCTCTCTGACTTGCTACGCGTGCCCTGTAGACAAGGTCCAGGCACACTAAAGGTCATTTGCAGAATAAAGGTGAGCTGTCTGAAGAATAAGTTGAAACCATGGACAACTTGTTCTGTGTGCAGTCAGGGCCCCCAATGGGATCCAAAACAACTATACAGATTGTAAAAGACAGAGAAGGAAAGGAAGCAGTGAAAGATGTGAGACCAATATTTAAAAAGGCAAACATGCCAGAGTGTGGATGTTTGGATGAACAAAAAGGGCACAGACAAGGGAGGAAAATAGCAAGTCAATAAATGGTATCTGAGAAAGTGCAGCACTCCGGAAGTAAGTTCTATTATGAATGTTTTGATGCTCAAATGTCCGACTATGACCGACACATTACTGCTACCATTATACTTTTGTATAACCAGAGACCCAGACAAGACAGATGGACTTGTAAACACTGTGGTCAGACAAACCCAGACTGGAGAAACACTTGTATGACCTGTACTGCAACCCGTCCTAAGTGAATTACACTAAATCCTGTCCAGACAAGATCACATGTAGTGACATAAGAAGCTGACACCGGAGTGTGGTTAGTGGATAGTGGGGACATTGACTTTTTGGGAGTAAGCTGACCGTAATCCTGAGAGGGAGGAAGTTGTAGAACAGCATGTCACCCCCACCGATCATCCAGTAACCTCCACCACTAGACCCATTACCAGAGAACCAACCACATCAGGACCAAGAGGGGTGGAGGCACTCTGACTAGCTAGCTACACTAAAACAGTTGCCTGACCCTGAGAACCAACCTTTCCCATTTTACAGACAAATAAAGACAATACAACGGACGTATAAATGCACCTGGGCAGACCTAGAGAGTTTAGTGAGTGTGCAAAGGCAAGTGATGTACTAGGACACATAATTAAGACACATACAGATGTGGCAAAGCATCAAGCATGGGGCATGGATGATAAATCTGCAAGGTCTGGGGAGACGTACTAAGAATCACTAAAACAATGGGTTATAGTGAAACAATCAGAGCAGTCTGTACTCCTGATTGATGTGACACAGCAAAAAGGAGAGAGGTACTTTGGACGGTTGCAGCTGAGATGGGCAGACATGGCGTGCAGTCCCATAAACCCACTCGATGTTAAAATACTGGTAAATGCATTCATTGATGGTATGAACAAATGCTTATGAGACGCAGTACAGACAGCCAGACATGCATGGAGAAATATAGACCCAAAAGACCTCCTGAAGGTGGCTAAAGGAGTTGAACAAACCAGGACAAAAAGACGACCTGTCATGTATGCTGGAGCACAAGGAAAGCAGTGGAGACGTAGTAAGGGACCTAAGGACTTAGAAACAGTGAAATGATGGAATTGTGGAGAAAATGGACACTACGCCAACCACTGCAAAAACCCTACAATTAGACTATCTGAAGAAGGTTGACACACCAGATAAAGTGGCAATGCCATCTGCTCCTCCAATTGATGAGGACTGTGAGTTTGAGATTTCACGCATTCTTGATTCCAGGTGGCATAGAGGGGGGTTACAGTATCTTGTATCCTGGAAGGGTTTCGGTCCCGAGGACAATTCCTGGGTGAAAGCTGTGGACGTCTCAGCCTCAAGGTTAATTAAGGCTTTTCACAGGAGATTTCCGAATAAGGCCCGGCCTAGAGGATCTGGGGGATCTTCGTTAAAGGGGAGGAACTGTTAGAACCTGTTTAGCTTGTGACTATCCGCCATTTTGTTGTGGAGTTCTGGCTGCTGGTCTTTTTCCTCTGGTGCTGGGTTTGTCTTGGTTCAGGTGTTTGTAGCACTCTTTATTAACCAGCACCTGCCTCCCAGTCCTTACTGGACAACAGTGTTAATCTGCTTGAGCTCTAGCTTGGTGCTTTGCTTTGTGTTCTGTGTGTGTTATTTGTGCAGTGCTGGTACCTCTGGTTCAGCTAGCCTTAGTTTCTGTTTTCTATTGGTTTCTACAGCCCTCTCTGTTTTCTACTAGGAGGTGACCTGTTTTTGTACCCAGTCCTTAGTTCTTTTAGGGAACCCCTTATCTATAGGTCTTCGCTTGAGATTAACCTAGGATCTTCGGTGGGTCTATTTGCTAGGAATGAGTCGCCCACTCCATCGTAGGCTTTCAGCTTAGTCATAGTGCAGGGTCAGTTTTCCCCCTTCTACCTTAGTCCTGTGTTGCAGATCCGTAACAGGTGAAAGCACACACAAACAGTGACTCCGTGGAGGTAGAGGGCAACAAAAGGGCGGATGAGGCTGCTAAAGTAGCAGCAAGGTGAACTAGGGAGCAGTGGATGGTGGCAGGGAGTCAGGGTATTCCAGCCACACTGAGCATAGATGTCCTGAAATCCCTGCAGCTGCCCATTTGAGAAGGAACACTGGGGGAGAATAGGAGCTGACCTGAACTCAAATAGACTTTGGGAGAATAAGGATAAATTGTGTATACCAAGGTCCCTGTACCCAATCATGGCGCAAGCGACATATGGCCCCACTCACACCTCAAAATGTCACATGTGTACCATGGTAAATGCCTTCTGGATCGCTCCTGGTTTCAGTTATGCAGTCGCGAAACTCGTGCAGTTATACCTCATCTTTGCACAGCACAACCCAGGTAAAACAGTAAAAGTCCCTAAGAAAGCGACACCAGGCCTCTCTACCCATTTCAGAGACTGCAGATTGACTACATACAGTTACCCAAGGTAGGAGTATATGAAAAATGTCCTAGTATGTGTAGATCTCTTCTCTGGTTGGCTGGAAGCCTATCTGATAAAATGTGCAAATGCTAAAACGACTGCAGACAAACTGATAAAAGAACTGATCTGCAGGAATTATGTCCCAGAAATCATAGAATGCGATAGAGGTACACACTTCATGGGAGAAATAATGAGGGAAGTCATGCATGCCCTGGGAATACAGCAAGCATTTTGTACACCATATAGACCACAAAGTAGTGGGAAAGTGGAAAAACTAAACGGCACACTTAAACTGAAAATTCAAAGGCCATGACAGAAACATTAAGGCTATGTGCACACGTTCAGGATTTCTCACAGAAAATTCCTGAGAATTCCGGACATTTTCTGCAAGAAATCCGCAAGAAAACCACATGCGTTTTTGCCGCGATTTTGCCGCGGTTTTGCAGCGTTTTTGCCGCGTTTTTTTCCGGACACTTCCTAATGCATTTTAAGGGTACTTATGCCTCAGCGCCATTTTTTAATGGTGCTGTGAAATAAGTGTATAGTGTCCCAAAGTATCGTAATTTCTCCAGGGTCTTGGCTACTGGGCTAATTGAGACCCCAGAGAACATGATTCAGGTTTTTACTGTACAGACCCCAATAAAGTCCGATTTAGCATTTACTTTCTCTCTCCTTTGATGTGAAAAATGGGGTCCCCGGATCCCCCCGGTCCCTCTGTTGTCCCTTCAACCCTCCATGAAGTCCCCTGAGCTGCCAGAGTCTTCCTTCTGGGAGAAAACGGCGGGCATATGCGCAGTGTGCCTGCCGAGATCTGCCGGTTGGCACCAAGTAACAATAGGAAATTTGTCCCATTGGTTCATTTTGATCACTGTATTAGATGCTATCACAGTTATCAAAATAAAAAAATAGTAGATCAAACCCCGCTTTATCACCTCCTTAGTTAGGTTAAAATAAAATAATGTATTTATTTAGATTTTTCCATTATGGTTAGAGTTGGGCTAAAGTTAGAGTTGGATTAAAGCTAGGGTTAGGGTTTGGCTAAAGATAGGATTAGGGTTGGGCTAAAGTTAGGGTTAGAGTTAGGCTAGGATTAGGGTTGTGGCTAGAGTTAGGGTTGGGCTAGGGTTAGGGTTGTGGTTACGGTTGGGATTATGGTTAGGGTTAGGATTTGGGTTAGGGGTGTGTTAGGGTTAGGTTTTTGGTTAGGCTTATGGTTAGGTTTGGGATTAGGGATAGGGGTGTGTTGGGGTTTGGGTTGATTCCAGCCAATTTTGCATTCAAAAAGTCAAATGATGCTCCCTCCATTCTAAGCCCTGCCATGCACCCAAACAGTGGCTTTCCCCAACATATGTGGTATCGTCGTACTCAGGAGAAATTGCACAACACATTTTGTGGTCTATTTTCTCCTGATACCCTTGAGAAAATAAAAAAAATGGTTCCAAACTAAATTTTTTGTGAAAAAAGTAAAATGCTAATTTTTTCCGTTGACATTGCTTTAGATCTCAAGAAGCACCTGAAGAGGTAATAAACTTCTTGAATGTGGTTTTGCGCACCTCGAGGAGTGCAATTTTTAGAATGGTGTAACTTTTGGGTATTTTCTATTATATTGACCCCCCAAATTCACTTCAAATCTGAGGTGGTCCTTAAAAAATGGTTTTGTTAATTTAGTTGGAAAAATGAGAAATCGCTGGTCAACTTTTAACCCTTATAATATCCTAACAAACAAAATTCTGTTTTCAAAATTGTGCTGATGTAAAGTTGACATGTGGGAAATGTTATTTATTAACTATTTTGTGTGACATATGTTTCTGGTTTAAGGCCATAAAAATTCAGTTTGAAAATTGCAAAATTTTAAATATTTTGACCATATTTCCATTTTTTTCAGAAATAACGCAAGTTATATCAAAGAAATGTTACCACTAACATGAAGCACAAAATGTCACGAAAAAAACAGTCTCAGAATCAGTGGGATACATTGAAGTGTTCTAGAGCTATAACCTCTTAAAATGACAGTGGTCAGAATTGTAAAAATTGGCTTGGTCATTAAGTACCAAATTGGCTCTGTCACAAAAGAGTTAAGAAGTGAATTCGAGTAACTGGAGATTAACTGCCACAAAATGACTAGTTTGTGAAAAGGGAAGTCAATACAAATAGTTCATACACACATATTGTTCACACCAGACTGTTCAAGAGTTGTAATTTTTCATAAGTACCACTACTCTTGTATATCTCTTCAAACATGTAATCGTGGTATGATAAAGAACACACTACATTCTGAAAACACATCAGAATTGTTTTCCTGTTCCATGTGCTGGATATTTTAATATTTTTCTATGATAATAAAAGTGTTTTTAAATTTGATCAATCCTACAAGAATGCTGGAATTTTTCCATTTTCTCTGTTATTGACAATTCCTTGTCAAGTGTGTGTATTGGTTCCCTAGATGAGCTGGCTGTTAGACCTGTTTCATATTATGCTTATATGCCTCATTTAGAGAGGAACGATTTAGGTGTGTGGCTATAGACTGCGGTCTAAGGGTTAAGCCAAAACTCAGACTACAGTAAATATTAAAGTAGAATATTTCCTAAAATGTACTATTCATTCATTGATTTGGTTTCAAAACTTGCCTTGAGCCAGTACATGTGAAACCACCCAACTCCGAATATCATCAAGGTTTATTCAAGAATGTAATGTTCAGGTAGTAGAAAACTATAATAATTATAGGCAATTTAAAAATGTATCATTTTTTAACAATACCGTTAAATACATATTTAAATTACATTTAGACAACAATCCCATATCGTTAATATTTTCCCTTTTGCTCTATCTATATCTATACAGGTCCTTCTCAAAAAAATAGCATATAGTGTTAAATTTCATTATTTACCATAATGTAATGATTACAATTAAACTTTCATATATTATAGATTCATTATCCACCAACTGAAATTTGTCAGGTCTTTTATTGTTTTAATACTGATGATTTTGGCATACAACTCCTGATAACCCAAAAAACCTGTCTCAATAAATTAGCATATTTCACCCATCCAATCAAATAAAAGTGTTTTTTAATAACAAACAAAAAAACCATCAAATAATAATGTTCAGTTATGCACTCAATACTTGGTCGGGAATCCTTTGGCAGAAATGACTGCTTCAATGCGACGTGGCATGGAGGCAATCAGCCTGTGACACTGCTGAGATGTTATGGAGGCCCAGGATGCTTCAATAGCGGCCTTAAGCTCATCCAGAGTGTTGGGTCTTGCGTCTCTCAACTTTCTCTTCACAATATCCCACAGATTCTCTATGGGGTTCAGGTCAGGAGAGTTGGCAGGCCAATTGAGCACAGTAATACCATGGTCAGTAAACCATTTACCAGTGGTTTTGGCACTGTGAGCAGGTGCCAGGTCGTGCTGAAAAATGAAATCTTCATCTCCATAAAGCATTTCAGCCGATGGAAGCATGAAGTGCTCCAAAATCTCCTGATAGCTAGCTGCATTGACCCTGCCCTTGATGAAACACAGTGGACCAACACCAGCAGTTGACATGGCACCCCACACCATCACTGACTGTGGGTACTTGACACTGGACTTCAGGCATTTTGGCATTTCCTTCTCCCCAGTCTTCCTCTAGACTCTGGCACCTTGATTTCCGAATGACATGCAAAATTTGCTTTCATCAGAAAAAAGTACTTGGGACCACTTAGCAACAGTCCAGTGCTGCTTCTCTGTAGCCCAGGTCAGGCGCCTCTGCCGCTGTTTATGGTTCAAAAGTGGCTTTACCTGGGGAATGCGGCACCTGTAGCCCATTTCCTGCACACGCCTGTGCATGGTGGCTCTGGATGTTTCCACACCAGACTCAGTCCACTGCTTCCTCAGGTTCCCCAAGGTCTGGAATCGGTCCTTCTCCACAATCTTCCTCAGGGTCCGGTCTCCTCTTCTCGTTGTACAGTGTTTTCTGCCACATTGTTTCCTTCCAACAGACTTACCATTGAGGTGCCTTGATACAGCACTCTGGGAACAGCCTATTTGTTGAGAAATTTCTTTCTGGGTCTTACCCTCTTGCTTGAGGGTGTCAATGATGGCCTTCTTGACATCTGTCAGGTCGCTCGTCTTAAGGCCCCGTCACACATAGCGAGATCGCTAGCGAGATCGCTGCTGAGTCACAAGTTTTGTGACGCAACAGCGATCTCAGTAGCGATCTCGCTATGTGTGACACGTACCAGCGATCAGGCCCCTGCTGTGAGATCGCTGGTCGTGTCGGAATGGCCTGGGCCATTTTCTGATCGTTGAGGTCCCGCTGACATCGCTGAATCGGCGTGTGTGACGCCGATTCAGCGATGTCTTCGCTGGTAACCAGGGTAAATATCGGGTAACTAAGCGCAGGGCCGCGCTTAGTAACCCGATGTTTACCCTGGTTACCATCCTAAAAGTAAAAAAACAAACGCTACATACTAACTTATCGCTGTCTGTCCTCGGCGCTCTGCTTCTCTGGTCTGGCTGTGAGCGCCGGTCAGCCGGAAAGCAGAGAGGTGACGTCACCTCTCTGCTTTCCGGCTGCCTGCCGCTCACAGCCAGACCAGAGAAGCAGAGCACCGAGGACAGAGCGATAGGTAAGTATGTAGCGTTTTTTTTTTTTTTACTTTAACGATGGTAACCAGGGTAAACATCGGGTTACTAAGCGCGGCCCTGCGCTTAGTTACCCGATGTTTACCCTGGTTACCGGGGACCTCGGGATCGTTGGTCGCTGGAGAGCTGTCTGTGTGACAGCTCTCCAGCGACCAAACAGCGACGCTGCAGCGATCCGGATCGTTGTCGGAATCGCTGCAGCGTCGCTATGTGTGACAGGGCCTTTACCCATGATGGGGGTTTTGAGTAATGAACCAGGCAGGGAGTTTATAAAAGCCTCAGGTATCTTTTGCATGTGTTTAGAGTTAATTAGTTGATTCAGAAGATTAGGGTAATAGGTCGTTTAGAGAACCTTTTCTTGATATGCTAATTTATTGAGACAGGTTTTTTGGGTTATCAGGAGTTGTATGCCAAAATCATCAGTATTAAAACAATAAAAGACCTGACAAATTTCAGTTGGTGGATAATGAATCTATAATATATGAAAGTTTAATTGTAATCATTACATTATGGTAAATAATGAAATTTAACACTATATGCTAATTTTTTGAGAAGGACCTGTATATCCATAGCATTGATGTTGATTTACAAGCTCTGTCTTGGTTGTTTTATCTCTTGTTTTACAAACTACATACCACGAACTTTATAGTCTATTCTCAATCATGTAGTAATTTTCACTTTGTTTTATAAAATGGTTGGCAGCAGCGACCCATTGTAAATTATATTGGCTCTGCTGTAACTTGGCTGGTTCTGAGTAGTTTCCGATTACAATAATGTGTGCCAAATTTAGCGTTCATTGGTGATTCGGTTTTAAGCTGAAATTTACATTTTCCATGGAGACCACCTGCCTGGTGTTAATTAGTTATGGTTTGGTCCTGACTTAACATTTTCCTTTTTTTAACCTTTAAATAAACTAGTTGATTTTGCTTTGTGCTTTTTTTTGCCTTATTCAATTGTTTGTGGATGATTTTCTCCTTAACAGAGAGTTAATGAGATGAACTGTGAAATAATGAATGGAACAAAGGGAGACAATAATTATTGAAAATGTACCTTAACTGAATGATGTTTGCATCTGATTCATTCTTGTCTATTATTTTGGACAAAGGTTTTAAATGATTGAGGTGCTTAGCAGTTTGCTTTACTTTTCTGAATTGTTTTTGTAAAGGGTTTGTGCAAGTTAATTAAAAAGCTGCACACAGTTGTTAATGCAGCTAAAATAGATAAATAATACAAACTCACAAGGGATGAGTGATCTTGCTCGATGATACTTGGATATCACTCAAGTATCTGGGTGCTCAATTGTACTCGTTACTCAGTGATTATTGAGCTGTGCTCGATGTAAAACTCAAGCCTGCGCATCACGCTAATTCCGTAGCCATCTTAATTGAGGAATTACTGTGATTGACTGGCCATGTGACATCATCAATGGTTATAAAAGAATAAAAGATCATGTGCTTTCCAGCTCGGCACACTGCCGCCATTGCACAGCTTTGTGATACTTCTCATTGGAGGGCGAGAGTGCTTGTCTAGGCCTGTGTGTGCACAGTATAAATATCAGAGTTATGTAATGTTGATACTGGTGCTGAAGCTGGACCAATATACTAACAGTCCTTCTAACGGATAATCATTTGCTTTGCTGTTTTTATCACATATATTCTTAATTTAATCTCGCGAAGGAGAGAGAGTTGCAGGGGAAAGTTGCAGGGGCAGGGAAAGTGGCAGAAAACAGGCTGTAGATAGAGATTAGGGCTGTGCAGTCCCTTGCTAAATATATAGCTGCAACTTATTTTTTGTGTGTGAAAAAATGGAATATACTGTGTGTTCCATTGAGTACTACATGCTTTGGGCTACACTTTCATGATATCTTGCACTCCAAAAAACATTGAAAATGTTGCTGGGTTAAATTTCTCATCTATGCAGGTTTCCGTGGTATGGATTACATTACTGTGATATATATCACTCCAAAAAAACATTAAAAAATGTTGATGGATGAAATTTCTCAGCCATACAGTATTCTGTGATCTGGGGTATATTTTTGTGATATATAACACTCCAAAAAAGTGTTTAAAAATGTTTGTGGTTAAATGTCTAATCCCTAAAGTATTCCATGGTCAGGGGTACATTATTGTGATATACAACACTACAAAAAAAGTGTAAATTTTTTTGCTGGTTTACATTTCTCAGCCATACAGTATTCCGTGTTGTGGGGTACATTTATTTGATATCTAGCACTATAAAAAAGCATTTACATTTTTTTCTGTGGTCTGGGGTAAATTACTGTGATATCTATCACTTCAAAAGTGTGTTAAAAAATTTCTGGGCTAAATTTTTCAACCATACAGTATTTCGTGGTCTGGGGTACATTTTTGTGATATATATATATATATATATATATCACTCCAAAATAGAGTTTAAAAATGTTGTTGGGTAAAAGTATTTAGCTTTACACTATTCCATGATCTGGGGTACATAACACTCAAAAAAGTGTTACTTCTTTCTGTATTCCATTAGTTATCCATACAGTGTAACGTTAACATGCTTAGTGGGCGACAAAGATGGCAGAACCACACAACACTCCTGTGGGAGTGACCAGAGGAATGTTGGAGCCAGAGGACACTGTCACAAGAAGTGGCAAGAGCATGGTATCTGGATCTGGCAGATTACCCTGAACCACCAAGGGCCGAATCCAGGCCACATCCTTCACAGCTGGGATTCTTGTGGACTGTGGATGGGAGAGCCAGGATCTAGGAACTGGTGAGGGGACTGCGGGGCCTAGACTGGTCGGAAGAGACAAGGAGGCGAGCCAGGACTAGGTGTGGAGAAATGTTAGTTTGCCAGCTAGCTGCAAGGTACCGAGAGTTTGCATCCCAAGGGGTGATCGTTACGGCAGAGAACAGGGCTCATTAAAAAGTTTGGGACCTGTCATCACATCACATTCAACCGTAGGGCAGTAGTGACAGAACAGTTGCCCCGAAGGCTGCAAGAACTGATGGCTGGAACTAGGGTCACATTCCTCAAAATGGAGTTGCAAAATTGTTGATGTGCAGTAGGTCCCAGTAGGATCCCAGAAGGAAGGGAGCATGTTGAACTCTTCTTGAGGAATGAGTGGGCCTGAGAAAGGCACTTTGAGGCGGCTCGAGACAGGGCTACTACCACTCCCAAAAGAGCATACTGTCCTTGGGGTTACAACTTCCTATGCAGGAGCAAACAATGGTGCAGGTGACACAGGGAGCTGTTGCCCATTTCTTTATGTCGGGCTCCAACACCAGGAAGCCAGGTCACTTACAGCCAAGTCAGGCTACATGAAGCAGGCTGTAACACTTCAAAAAAGCGTTAAATTATTTTTTCTCTCTTTAGTCTGTGAACACACATTTAAAACATGGAACTGGGGAAAGCAGGGATCCTGTAGGGCGATGGCCATTTTGTGTCTTAATAAAGCTCAATGGTATATAACACTCCCAAAAGGCATTAAATATCTATATTAAATTAGTCATCCATAGAGTATATCGTGTTCTGGGGTACATTTTGTTGGTATATAACCCTCCAAAGATTTGATGAAAATGTACCCATAT
Organism: Ranitomeya imitator; assembly: GCF_032444005.1. Classification (NCBI taxonomy): domain Eukaryota; kingdom Metazoa; phylum Chordata; class Amphibia; order Anura; family Dendrobatidae; genus Ranitomeya; species Ranitomeya imitator. Next base: position 454,845,520 of record NC_091287.1, on the reverse strand, counting down.
TTAATTGCTCATCCATAAAGTTTTATTCATTCTTGGGTAGATTTTGGTGGTATATAAGCCTCCAAACAATTACTCAAAAAGTTATTAGGATTATATTGTCCATCCATACAGAATTACGTGTTCTTGGGAGCATTTTGGTGGTATCTAACCCTCACAAAAAATGTTCAAAAATGTATTGGTATTGCATTGCCCATCCATAGAGTATTATATGTTCTTTGGTAAATTTCGATGGTATCAAACCCACAAAAAATTGTTCAAAATTGATCAGTATTATACTGCTCATCCATATTGTATTACGTCTTCTTGGGTACATTTCAATGATATCTAACTCTCTAAAAAATTGTTCATAAATTTATTGGTATTATATTGCTCATCCACACAGTATAACATTTTCTTGGGTACATTTTGGTCATATCTACCCCTCAAAAAAGTTGTTCAAATATTTATTGGTATTATATTGCTCATCCATAGAGTTACATGTTCTTGGGTACATTTTGGTGGCATCTAACCCTCAAAAAAATTGATTAAAAAAAATAAACAGTATTATATTGCTCATCCAGACAGTTTTATGTTTTCTTGGATACATTTTGGTGATATATAATATTCAAGAAAATTGGTAAAAAATGTATTGTTTTTATATTGCTGATCCATAGGGTATTAGGTGTTTTTGAGTGCATTTTGGTGGTATCTAACCCTCAAAAAACTGTTCAAAATGTATTGATATTATATTGCTCATTCATAAAGTATTAGGTCTTCTTTGATATATTTTGGTGGTATCTAACTCTCAAAAAACTTACAAAAAAATGTATCGGTATTATATTGCACATCCATAGAGTATTACTTCTTTTTAGTTGTATTACAGTGTTATCTAACCCTCCAAAAAATTGTTCAAAATGTATTGGTATTGTATTGCTCATTCATAAAGTATTACATCTTCTTGCATACATTTTGGTGGTATTTAACCCTCAAAAAACTTGTTAAAAAACTAGCGGTATTATATTGTTCTTCGGTAGAGTATTACATGATCTTGGGTATATTTTGGTAGTATCTAATCCTCCAGAAAAATGTTCAAAAATATATCAGTATTATATTGCTCATTCACATTGTGGAATGTAATCTTAGGTACATTTTGGTGGTGTATAACCTTCAAGAAAATTGTTCAAACATTTATTGGTACTATATTTCTCATCCATACATTATTATGTGTTCTTGAGTAAATTTCCATGATATCTAACCCTCAAAAAAATTGTTCAAAAATTGATTGTTATTATATTGCTCACCCATAGAGTATTACATCTTTTTGGGTACATTTCGGTGATATTTAACCCTTCCAAAAATTGTTCAAAAATGTATCGGTATTATGTTGCCCATCCATAGAGTATTACATGTTTTGGGAAAATATCGGTGGTATATAGCCCTCAAAGCAAGTTGTCAATTTTTTTTGGTATTATATTGCTCATCCATATAGAATTATGCATTCTTGGGTACATTTCGGTGGTATATATAGCATTTCAAAAAAGCATTGATAAATTTGTGTGGATTCAGTTATTCATCCACGCAGTATTACTTGCTGTTTGTAACATTTCAGTGTTATTTAAAACTCCCCAAAAAATTGAAAATGGTTTTATTGATTCCATTTCTGATCCATATAGTATTATGTGCTTTCTGTTACATTTTGGTGTTATATAAAATTAAACAAAACCTTTATAAAATGTGAATGGATTCAATGATTCATATATACACAGTAATGCGGTTCTTGTTACATTTTGCTGGTATATTAAACAGTAAAACAGGCATCCAAAACTTTTTAGGGTTCAAGGATTCATCAATACACTGTAATGCAGTTTTTGTTACATTTCTCTGGATAATAAACTCTAAAAAACCTTCCAAAACTTTGTATGGATTAAATGGTTTATACATACAGTGTAATGTGCTTTGTGTAAAACATCAGTGGACTAAAAAGTTTAGAAACTTCTTGGCCGAGTATAGTTCACAAAACTTATTATTTTTTTAAATTTGACTCTTGTCATCTATGCTGTAGAACTTGCTTTATCTAAAATTTTATTGGTTGGCAGTGAAAAACAAAATTGGCCTCCTACAGTTGTACACTTTCTTAATATTATATTGAGGTTGTCCAGGTGTACCTTTATGGGTGTATAGATGACCCTACTTGTAATTTTTTGTATGCTTTGCATTCTGCATAACTTTTAGGAGTGTAGGCATACCAGAACTATACTTTGCTCGCAATGGCTGGGAGACACTTATTATTTAAGGCACCTGCATGGAGGTGCCTGGGCAACATTAGTAATCTGTTCCCAGACATGCTTACTAGTAGGGTTGAGCGAAACAGATTGGCACTTTTCAAAAGTCGCCGACTTTTAGCAAAGTCCGGTTTCGTGAAACCCGACCCAATCCCACTCTGGGATCGGGTCGGCGGTCTGCGATCTCTACTTAAAAGTCGGGTTTCGTTATATATATATATATATATATATATATATGTCATTCAGACACATATATATATATTAATATTAACTTCAGCGCGATATAGCAGAAAAGTCGGTAATTCAATTACTGGCTTTTCATTTCTCCTGCCAAAACCCAACATGATTTGAGACATGGTTTACATACAGTAAACCATGTCATATCCCCCTTTTTTTTGCATATTCCACACTACTAATGTTAGTAGTGTGTATGTGCAAAATTTCAGCGCTATAGCTCTTAAATTTAAGGGTTAAATCACGGAAAAAATTGGCGTGGGCTCCCGCGCAATTTTCTCCGCCAGAGTAGCAAAGCCAGTGACTGAAGGCAGATATTAATAGCCTGGAGAGGGTCCACGGTTATTGCCCCCCCCCCCGGCTAAAAACACCTGCCCCAGCCACCCTAGAAAAGGCACCTATTCTGGCACTTGGCCACTCTCTTCCCATTCCCGTGTAGCAGTGGGATATGGGGTAATGAAAGGTTAATGCCACCTTGCTATTGTAAGGTGACATTAGGCCAGATTAATAATGGAGAGGCATCAATTATGACACCTATCCATTATTAATCCAATTGTATGAAAGAGTTAAAAAAAACCACACACAATATTAAAAAGTATTTTAATGAAATAAACGCACCGTTTGTTGTAATATTTTATTGTACGCTCAATCCACTCGCTGAAGACCCTCGCTCTGTAACAAATCTGTAACGGTGTGTTTTTTTTTAACTCTTTCATACAATTGGATTAATAATGGATAGGTGTCATAATTTACGCCTCTCCATTTTGATTCAACCTTTCCTTACCCGCTGGCTGCATGCTGGCTGCAATATTGGATTGAAGTTCACTCTCTGTCCTCCGTAGTACATGCCTGCACAAGGCAATGTTGCCTTGCGCAGGCGTGTACTATGGAGGACAGAGAATGAACTTCAATCCAATATTGAAGTTAGTATGCAGCCAGCGGGTAAGGAAAGGGTGAATCAAAAACCCAAAAACCCCGCCTCCACGGCTGAAGATTGTTCCCTCCAAATTCAGGTGACAGTGTCCCTTTAATCTGGCTTACTGTCACCTTACAATAGCAAGGTGGCATTAACCCTTCATTACCCCATATCCCACTGCTACACGGGAATGGGAAGAGAGTGGCCAAGTGCCAGAATAGGCGCATCTTCCAGATGTGCCTTTTCTGGGGTGGCTGGGGGCAGGTGTTTTTAGCCAGGGGGGGCAATAACCGTGGACCCTCTCCAGGCTATTAATATCTGCCCTCAGTCACTGGCTTTACTACTCTGGCGGAGAAAATTGCGCGGGAGCCCACGCCAATTTTTTCCGCGATTTAACCCTTAAATTTAAGAGCTAGAGCGCCGAAATTTTGCATATACATACTACTAACATTAGTAGTGTGGAATATGCAAAAAAAGGGGGATATGACATGGTTTACTGTATGTAAACCATGTCTCATATGTCGGGTTTTGGCAGGAGAAATGAAAATCCGGTAATTGAATTACCGGCTTTCTGCTATATCGCCCTGAAGAAAATGTAAAAAAAAAACCAAAAACATAGACTTACATTGGGTTTTGAGTTTCGGCCGATCCCCGACCCTGACTTTTCAATATTATCGGCCGATTTCACTCGACCCAACTTTTGAGAAAGTCGGGTTTCGTGAAACCCGACTCGACCCTGAAAAACTAAAAGTCGCTCAACCCTACTTACTAGTTCTCAGGTCCATGTCCGCACCAGTATGCATCTGTCAGTGTCTGCCTGCATCAGCTCTCCTCTCTTTCTGGGCCATTTAAGCTATCAGTCCCTTGGGGTTCAGCTGCTATGCATCTGTGGTTTGTCCTGGAGTAGCACCTGGTGTTCATCGGGAGCCAAGCCTAACCTCACCATCAGGGGATCTACTAAAAATTCTGGTGCTCACCTAACCACTCCACTTCAGCCTCTCCTCGGAACATGATACAACTGTTCACAGATTCACAGATGTACTGTTATATATTGAGTTGTTACCATCACTCTGTGCCCATGGTAGACGTGCACTTTTCCAACATGACAGTGATCCAAATCATACATCTGTTGGATTTCTGAAAAATAGAGTGAAAGTGATTCAGTAGCCAAGTATGTCTCCTGATCTGATACTAATCGAACACCTATGGGGAATTCTAAAGAGACAAGTTGAATATCACTCTACATCCAGCATCCAGGCTCTTAAAGAGGTTGTTCTTGAAGAATGGAAGAATAGAAAAAGATACATGTTGCAATATGTTGTTAAATTTTTGATTTCATGCCTAGCAAACTTGGTGCTGTGCCTTAAAACAATGGAGGTCATACCAAATACTAGACATAGTAGTTTTTCATTTGGGGTGCATTTATTTTCGAGGCTAATCTGAGTGAAATTGATTTAGCAATGAACGTTATATTATTAACTTTGGTTTCATCTTATGTGTTAAAATAATGTTCTATGGAACTCAGTCAAACAAAATGTTGGAAATTGCTCTTGTGTTCAGTAAGATAGTGATTGAAGTCTTACTTTTTGACTGGGGTGTACTCATTTACGCTTTACACTATATATAATGTATCTTCAAAATTTCCTATTGATTATTTAGCACAAACATAGTCTGCAGTGCTGTTAATAGCCTATTTCTATGCAGATATGTGTTCCCAGTCAAACTCTTCATCTAATTCTCCATTCTCAATTACGCATACTCTAGAGACAGTTTTATACAAAACCAATTAATCTAAATGCAGTGTGCTTTTTGACTGTAGGAGCAAATCCACATAAAATTAATATCCTTGCCAACACTGATGGAGACTCTAGCCCATGGACCATATGCAGCAAAGTATTGTGGGAACCAGAGGGAACACAGATATAAAATAGTACGTGTGCAGGAACAATATATAGGCAATTTGCAGTACAACATTTATACTATGAGAGATGTTGCTTGGTGATTTGGAGGTGGCAGGGGACCTCCTTACCTCTTAGGCACTTACGGCTCCATTGGTTGTACCACCGATATGTCTGTCCCTGGTGGAAGCTTTACCCGCTCTGTTGCATATCCAAGTGTACAACTGAACTACAGCTTGTAATAAAAAATATACATAATGTATACTATTTTTTTAAATAATCACAAGAAACTATCTGAATAAAAATAACCTATGGCAAATATAAAAGTTCTAGATGCCATATTCATATAACCACCATTAGCGTTACAACTTGAAACCACTTATGGGCCTGAAATGCTGAAAGCTTCACATCGTGAAAACAAAGGCCATGTTAGAATTGAGGAGGTCTACAGGGACAGATCTGTTAACCATCAGTGGGCATGTTTCATCTCACCGCTCCGGAGCATGTTAAAGGAAGCTTTGTGTACCTGCTCGCAGACAGGAGCTGGGAATCTCTGACACAGGAAGCCACATCCTTCCCCTAAAGCTCTCATCCAGATAATATATACAGTTCATTCTCTATTCTTCAAATACTTCCCTTCAGGCACTTTGTACTTTTAATATATACAAACTTCAATGGCAAAGAAATGTCAACAGTTGATAGTAGCCTTCTTGACTACTGCAAACCTATACAGCCATTAGTATGAAATATTATTCATTAAATATATAAATATATTCATATAGCACTAACATATATTTACCTTCAGATTATAACCAATCATTGTTTTACAGGATGAATTCATTAAACCTATTAATTGGTATAACCTTCACAATTATCTGCTATTGGTCAAAAATATTTCCAGTTATTTATTACCAATAAGAAATAAAACTTTGAACACAGGATATTTTCAGGAAAGATGTTATAAAATATTTATTATCCTTACTTATATATCGCCATCATCTTCCACAGCACTTTACAGGCATCAACAACACTGTCTTCATTTTGTCTCACCATTTAAATTTACTAATACTTTGTCTTTTGAGTGTCGGAGTAAACCCATGCAAACACAAACTCCTTGCAAAAGTTGTTTTGGCTGGATTTGAGCCCAGGACCCCAGCGCTGCAAGGCTACAGTGCTAACCACTGAGCCACCATGCTGCCCATAAATATGTCAGTCACATAATCAGAATGTGCTGTATACTACTCGTTCAGTACTTCCACATGTACTGAGTGGCAGCCACAGATGGAAAAGATTTATCATTGTGTGCACACCCGCACTGACACTTGGCGTGTGCTGCTATGCTCCTCCATTGTGGATGTGTAAGCGCAGACAGGTGAACTGATGTTAGACTGTGCTCGCTCATAGGCCGGTTTCACACATCAGTGGCTCCCTTACGTGAGGTGACAGTTTCCTCATGTACCGGAGACACTGACTCACGTAGACACATTGAAATCAATTTGTCTCTGCACATGTTAGCATGTTTTCACGGACCGTGTGTCCGTGTGCAAAACACGGAGACATGTCAGTATTCGTGGGAGCGCACGCATTACACGGACCCATTAAAGTCAATGGGTCCGTGTAAAACACGTACCGCACACGGACGCTGTCCGTGTGCAGTCCATGTGCCATGCAGGAGACAGCGCTACAGTAAGCGCTGTCCCCCCCACGTGGTGCTGAAGCTGCCATTCATATCTTCTCTCCAGCAGCGTTCGCTGGAAAGAAGATATGAAAAATCCTTTTTTTTTTTTTTTTCCGTGTTTTTTAAATAAGGATCCCTGTCCCCACCCCCCTCCCACCCCCTGTGCGCCCGCCCGCTGTTAATAAAATACTCACCCGGCTCCCTCGCAGCATCCTCTCAGCGCCAGCTTCTCTTGTATGAGCGGTCACGTGGTGCCGCCCATTACAGTCATGAATATGCGGCTCTTCCTCCCATAGGGGTGGAGCCGCATATTCATGACTGTGATGGGCGGCACCATGTGACCGCTCATACTGGAGAAGCTGCGGCGAGGGCAGGATGCCTCCTCTCTTCTTCCAATCAACGTCCTCCTTCCCTGCTTCACCTGAATGATGAGTTTTATGTCATCCATACGGCGTCACGCTCCTGCACAGTTGCACTTCTCTCTGTCCTGCCGATGCATATAATGGACTGGTCACTTCTTTTAGAATATTCCTGTCTTAGAACCCCTGAAGCGAATAAAAAAACCTCAAAAGACTGAGGATATGAACAGCAAGTTATCTTTACATTGCAGTGTATGACTTCATTGTTTTTAGCATATATTTAGCAATTTTTCAGGCGGGTTACAGAGCGGATCTGCCTGGAAAAGATGCTGTGTGCATGTACACTAAGTCTGACTGATGATTGGAGGTGTGACCACTTAAAGTGTCTAGGACAGAATGCTTGGCCATACCAAGGGTGCATTGAGAACCTTTGTTTAACCCCTTCATGACCAGAGCTTTTTCAGTTTTACGTTTTTGTTTTTCGCTCCCCTTGTTTCCAGAGCCATAACTTTTTTATTATTCCGTCAATATGGCCATGTGTGGGCTTATTTTTTGCGGAACGAGTTGTACTTTTTGCCATGTTGTGTAATAAAAAGCGGGAAAAAAATTTCAAGTGCGGTGAAATTGGAAAAAAGGTGCAATCTCACACTGGTTCTTTGTTTGGCCTTTTTGCTAAGTTCACTAAATGCTAAAACTGTCCTACCATTATTATTCTTCAGGTCATTGCATGTTCAAAGACACCAAACATGTCTAGGTTATTTTTTTTCTAAGTGGTGAAAAAAAATTCCAAAGATTGCTAAAAAAAAAAAATTGCAACAATTTCCGAGACCCGTAGGTACGTCCGAGGTGAGATCCCCCGCTTTGATGCAGGGCTCCAGCGGTGAGCCCGCATGAAAGCCGGGACATGTCGCTTGTGCGCTGTAGCGATTTGAAATGTGTAACACCAGCTTTTCTGTTCAGGGACGGAGGAGAGAGAGAGAGAGAGGAGAGAGAGAGAGATTTCGCCATAATCGGCCGATTTCACTCGGCTCGACTTTAGAGATAGTCGGGTTTCGCGAAACCTGACTCGACCCTAAAAAAGTAAAAGTCGCTCAACCCTAGTCACCGCAACTTTGCATTAAAATGGGCGATCAAAAGAACGTATCTGCACCAAAATGGTATAATTAAAAACACCAGCTTGGTACGCAAAAAACAAGCCCTCAACTGACCCCAGATCATGAAAAATGGAGACACTGCGGGTATCGAAAAATGGCACTTTCTTTTTTTTTTTTTAGCAAAGTGTGGAATTTTTTTTCACCACTCAGATAAAAGAGAACCTAGACATGTTTGGTGTCTATGAACTTGTAATGACCTGGAGAATCATAATGGCTGGTCAGTTTTAGCATTTAGTGAGCCTAGTAAAAACGCCAAGCAAAAAACAAGTGTGAGATTGCACTTTTTTTTGCAATTTCACCGCACTTGTCATTTTTTTCCCGTTTTCTAGTACACGACATGCTAAAACCAATGATGTTGTTCAAAAGTACAACTTGTTTTGCAAAAAATAAGCCCTCACGTGGCCATATTGACGGAAAAATAAAAAAAAGTTATGGCTCTGGGAAGGAGGAGAGCGAAAAACGAAAACGGAAAAACTGAAAATCCCAAGGTCATGAAGGGGTTAATGCAATGTCACGGCAACCAAAAAAACGTAATTCTGGCATTTTGATTTTTTTTCTCGCTACGCCATTTACCGATGAGGTTAATGCTTTTTTTATTGATAGATCGGGCAATTCTGAACGCAACGATACCAAATATGTCTACGTTTCATTTTACTTTTATTGTTTTATTTTGAATGGGGCGAAAGGGGGGTGATTTAAACTTTTATATTTTTTAATTTTTTTTATATTTTTAAAAACTTTTTTTTTACTTTTGGCATGCTTCAATAGCCTCGATGGGTGGCTAGAAGCTGCCACAACTTGATCGGCTGTGCTGCATAGAAGCAATGCTCAGATCGCCTCTATGGAGCAGAGTTACAGACATGCTATGAGAACCGACCATTGGATGGTGCTCACAGCAATCTTGCATCAACAACCATAGAAGTCTCAAGGAGACCTCGGGTTGTCATGCCGATGCACCGATGAGCCCCGATCATGTGACGGAGGTCACTGATGCGCGCATTTCCGGCTGTATGGCCGGAAGCGCTTGTTAATTTCCGCTGTCAGAGTTACCTGCGGCTATTGCATGCACATGTCAGCTGTTCAAAACAGCTGACATGTCCCGGCTTTGAGGTGGGCTCACCGCCGGAGCCCACCTCAAAGCGGGGGATACTGACATCGGACGTACTATCCTGTCCGATGTCAGTAAGGGGTTTAACCGTCGTTCTGTGTTGACAAGAGACCCTTGAAACAGTTTTTTCATTTTTTTAGTTTATTCAGCACCTGAGCTACTAATACAGTAAGTATTGCAAGTGAACAACTCCTTTAAACTAAAGTATCTGTGTCAACTCTATAAGTAGCCTTCAAAGTTGATTCATCATCTTCATATACCACAATAAAAATAGTGACTCCTTCGGGCAGTGAAAAAAATTCACCAAAATGAACATTTTTAAATAATATCCTATAGTCAAAAATTCTTCAGCACAAATTACTCAGATGATATCTTATAAATCATTTATTATATATCACTGTAAAGCAAGATATTTCCCCACTGGCAAATTCTGATATTCATTTACATTGCAGCTATAACATTCTTCCATAATTCTACATTTCTACTCTGAAACGTACAAGAACTATGACTTACAGTGTGTGTAACTGTAACTGTAAGTTACAAGGAAACTAAAATGTTCCAGCTGATTGCTTTAGGGAAATATAGCTGAAATGATGAAGCTATGCATTAGGTACTATCCCCTATCTGCAGTAACACAGCACAACGAAAGCGTATATGATAGGCAATCTATTTTAAATCCCAATTATCATTCTAGAAATGCTGCATTAATTAAGTATAGAGGGAGAAACAGACATGATGAATTAACAAACCTTATATACCGTAAACAGGACAAATCCCTGAGTCAACATTCCAGCTCTAGAAATCTAGTACCAATACTGTAGTCTGTAATATATTTTTGCCTGAAAAGCATCATGGACTTTCTTCAAAACCATCACAAAATTTTATTGCGGAGAGTTCCAAGATCTAACTGCTCTTACAGTAAAAATCCTCATTTGTGATCATAGATAACCATCCATCCCACTTTGTTCTCAATCCACTTACGCTAGTTTAACTACAGCATGTTCATGGTGCCCAATATTGTAAATGTCGGGGCCTTGTGATTCTTGCATTTTCACCTTCCTTTATCTAGTTTTATGTGTTTTGCGCCTGTTTTTTGTTTGCATCATATTCACTTTTTAATTTGCGTTTGTTTAGGTTTCATTCATATTTGAAAAAAACTAACAGTTCATCAGCTCATGGATATAGAAGATATATTGAATCGGAGCACAATGCATGGAGGCACCAGGCTAGCTCCTGAGGTGAAACTAGGAAAAAAAATATTTTTTATATATAAAACATCACATTTATTTGGAAATGGCTAAAAGCAAAGAAAAAGTAAAGATATTATAAAATAACTGGGTGGACATCAAGTCTAATGGTTTTGAGCCTTACAGGCTCTTAGGCTACGTTCACATTAGCGTTTCCCGACACAGCGTCGGGAAACGCAGCGGCGACGCATGCGTCATGCGCCCCTATATTTAACATGGGGAACGCATGGACATGCGTTGTGCTGCATTGTGCGACGCAAGCGTTTTTTTTTGCCGCAAGCGTCGGGCGCAGAAAACGCAACAAGTTGCATTTTTCTGGCGTCCGATTTTCGGCAAAAAACGACGCATGCGTCGCAAAACGCAGCGTTTTGCGTGCGTTTTGATGCATTTTTATTTGCGTTGTGCGTTGCGTCGCCGACGCAGCGGCGCACAACGCAAATGTGAACGTAGCCTTAGTCTTGTGAAAGACCAAGTCTAGTCAAGACTAAAAGCCTATTAGGCAATATGCACACGTTGCGGATTTTGCTGCAAATCTGCAGCAGTTTTCCATGCGTTGTAAAGTACCATGTAAACGTATGGAAAACAAAATACGCAGTGCACATGCTGTGGAAAAAATCATGCGGAAATGCAGCGGTGTTTTTTCCGCAGCACGTCAATTCTTTGTGCGGATTCCGCAGCGTTTTACACCTGCTCCTCAATAGAAATCCGCTGGTGTAAAACCGCTGTTGAAAACCGCACAAAAAATGTGGTACTTCCGCGATAAATCCGTGGTAAATCTGCAGGTAAAACGCAGGGCGTTTTACCTGCAGATTTTTAGGAATCTGAGCAGGAAAATCCGCTGCAGATTCTGCAACGTGTGCACATAGCCTAAGGCTCAAAACGTGTAAACCCAGTGTCCACCATGTTATGTTAAACTTTGTTAATTTGCAGTTGTCTCCTTTTTTAAAACAAATCGGCGTTTGAGCAGGATTTAAGCTTTCCAAATGTTATTGCCAATTTGTGACTTTTAGAACACTACATTTTTGATCAAATGTACTCTAGTCCCCTTCGGAGTTATTTTTATATACAGCAGACATATCTTGTGCATATTTCTGCAATATTTTGCAAAACGTGATTTTTATGATAGAGAATTGCAAGGCAGGTTACAAATGAAAAATAAAGACAAGTTTTTCCTTTGTGCAAATTTCATGACCCATATATGGCATTTTGAAAAATTTGGCACAAAAAAAGACAAAAGAGAAAAGTTACTTAACGACTGTCGATATGCCTTTTAACGGTGGCAGTTAAGGGTACTTATTCCTCAGCGCCGCTTTTTAACGGTGCTGAGAACTAAAGTTATGGCGCCACCCAGCATTGGAAAATCTTCATGGTCTCAGCTACCCTAGAATATGATTCAGGTCGGTTTTTACCGTCCCCAGTGTTGTGATTGCTGTTATTCACCGAATAACTGAAACCGCAAAAAAAAAATCTGATTTTCCATTTATTTCTCTCTCTTCTGATATGATCTAGCACACCAGAGGAGAGAGAAATGGGGTCCCCCGAGCACCCAGGTGCCTCCAGCATCCCCCAGTCCCTCCGGCTCTGTCCCCCAGCCCTTGTTTTCTTATGGGAAGAAAATGGCAGACGCATGTGGAAAGCCTGCCAGGGCCGTGGGGTACTCGTTACCAGGTCCGGTATTTAAAGGGATGTGTCATGGTGGAGGTGACTCGGTCCGTGGCCCTGGGCGCACCATGCTAAAGGAAAGGTCTATAAAGGGGTTTCTGAAATGATAAAAGTTTGTGATGCCACCTGTGGTATTCGTTCAGGGATGACTGACGATGCTTAAAGGGGTCCTCTGAGGTGTAGTTATAGCAGCTGGGATTGTATGGCTTCCCACAGGTGAAGCAAGGTCCCCAGGGCTCCCGGTGTATTAGAGGAGATGGTGGTCGGTGGTGTAGTAAGAAAACAGAGGACATAGGGTTGCAGTCTTCTTACCTCTTTACTTGGTTTAAGGCAGCCACAGTCCAGGGTATCAGATCACAGATGCTGATGGGGTCCGGCCGGCTGGGAAGCGAATTGGAAATCCCTCTAACCAGGTGAGGTTGGAAGCATTCCTACTAGCGCTGTGGTGTTGTAGTCCCTTGCTGCTTTAGGCCTCATACAAGGTCCTCACATTTTCTCTTTGTCCCTCTTGTTGGTAAGACACTACCCGGACAACAGGTAGCTTGAGCCTTTTTACAGGATCTATAACGACCCAGGCTCTATTTGCTACTGTGTCCTTGAGTGTTAATTGGTCGACAGGTAGCTTGCAATCAACTGTCCACTGGTTTCTGCTGTGGGACATGAAGTTACCCCCACAATCTTGGTCTTTCGGCTACCGGTATGTGCGCTCAGCATGGAGGAAGTTCAGTCACAACTTCTCTCTCCAACTCTTCACTTCGCCTTTGCTCCTTCCCCCTATCAGTCTCTTTACAAGTTGCTCTGCTCTATTTTTCCTTCCGAAGAGCTGCAGAATTACTCGTCTGCACAGCCCCAGCTTTCCTTCCTCACTTCTCGCTCTCCTCTCACCAACTGTGTCTCTCCAACAGCCTAGCAACTGACTCCTCCTTCCTACCAATGAGAGCAGCTGAAGTCGGGTGTAGAGATCCCCATTCTGGTTAAAGGGATCCTTCCTCGCTTCCAAGCATGACATCACCTCCCGTGAAGAAAGCAATGCCACTGTAACAACCGGTTAGGCTTGTTTCACACTTCTGTCAGCAGTGTCCCGTCGTAATGCATCGAGGAGAAGTACCGACGGACATTTAGTAAATAGTGTTAAAACAGACGCAACATGTGCAGTAGTTTGATGAATGCGTCGTCCCAATCTTTCCAGTGCAGAAGTTGGATTTTGTAATCCGGGACGAGAAAGAGGGAGAGAGAGAACTTTTCCCCGGGTTGGAATATGCTTCCAGGCATGCTCAGATGTAAAAACTGCATCCGTCACTGGATTCCTGCATTTCACAGGATCCAGTCTCCATAGGCTCCCATTGTGTGGAACGACGTATGCCACAGGAGCCATCGAGGAATGTTTTTCCACTGCACACAAAAAATGTTTCATGGAAAGTTTTTTTTAAAAGATGGGCTGTCAAATTCCGCAGGATCCTGTGCATAACGGACAAAACGTGTGGCCATCCGTCGCGATACGTCGCTAATACCAGTCTATAAGAAAATGCAGGATCCTGCAAATTTTTTGTATGATGTATTTCAACGGGACTACAAAGAAGGAAGAGTGAAAGAGGCCTTACCTGATGGCCAGCACATGGCAACAATAAGAGATTTTTCCTATTGGTTTATTTTGATTACAGTGATAAACCATATCACAGTGATCAAAATAGCAAAAATAGTAAATCAAATCCCCTTAATCACCCCCTTAGTTATGTAAAAATAATAAAATTAAAAAAAATATTTTTCCATTAGGGTTAGGGTTGGGGCTTAGGTTGGGGTTAGAGCTAGGGTTAGGGTTGGGGCTAAGATTAGGGTTGGGGCTAGGGTTAGAGTTGGGGATAGGGTTAGTGTTGGGGATAGAGCTAAGGTTAGGGTTGGGCTAGGCTTAGGGTTAGGATAGGGTTAAGGTTGGGGCTAGGGTTAGGGTTGGGCTAGGTTTGAGCTAGGATTATGGTTGGGGGTAGCATTAGGGTTGAGGCTAGGCTTGGGGTTCGGGTTGTGTTAGGGTTAAGGTTGTGGTGTTGGGGTTAGGGTGGTATTGGCTTAAGGTGGTGTTGGGGTTAGGGTTGTGGTTAGGGTTATGGTTAGGGTTGGCATTAGGGTTAGGGGTTTGTTGGGGTTAGGGTTGGAGTTAGGGCTGTGTTAGGGTTGAAGTTAGAATTGGGGGGTTCCACTGTTCATTCCAGACAGTTTTGTGTTCAAAAGTTCAAACGGTGCTTCCTTCTGAATCCAGCAATGCGCCTAAATAGTGGCTTTCCCCCACATATGGGGTATTGGTGTACTCAGGAGAAATTGCACAACAAATTTTGTGGTCCATTTTCTCTTGTTACCCTTGTGAAAATAAAAAAGTTTGAGTCTAAAGTAAATTTTTTGTAAAAAAAAGTAAAATGTTCATTTTTTCCTTCCACATTGCTTTAGTTCTCATGAAGCATTTGAAGGGTTAATAAACTTCTTGAATGTGGTTTTGAGCACCTTGAGGGCAGTTTTTAGAATGTTGTCACGTTTGGGTATTTTCAGTCATATTCACCCCCCAAACTCACTTCAAATGCTCAAATACACTACCAAATATATTACCTTACATTTATACACTATAATTTTATTTGTCATTAGTGTGTCCATTGGGTTAAATTATCAGTGCACACTGACAAGAGCTACATCAAATACCAGAGATTGAGCACATCAACATGAAAAAAATATAGTAAAACAGTGTGAAAGATCCATTAGTAAAATTCTTCTTCATCTGTATGCCCTTAAAGGGAACCTGTCACCTGAATTTGGCGGGTCCTTTTTTGGGTCATATGGGCTTTGCCCAACTGCGGAAGTATTTTGCTGTGTTCCGGGTTTTTGGCTTTGCCCACAGTTGGGCAAAGCATGCTGCGCGTGCGCAAGGCCAGATTGCTTTGCGCACGCGTTAACTAGGGAGGAAAGAGAATCAACGGGAAGTCAATTTCGCGACCAGTGTGCGGCCAGCAGGAAAAAAGGGGTTAATAAAAGACCCCAAAACACCGACCATATGACCCAAAAAAGGACCCACCAAATTCAGGTGACAGGTTCCCTTTAATCTATATTGCTCAAGTCAGCAAAATATATGGATCACCAAAGTCAGGCTCACTATAGAGATTTAGGCCCCGTGCACATGTTGGGTTTTAGGTGAGTTTTTTACATCAGTATTTACGTCAAAATAATTTTTATTGAGTTTTCAAGGTAAATTTGGAAAGGAAATCAAGGAAAGAAAAATTTTATTTGGAAAGGGAAATTTTAAGGGAGCTACAATTTACATAGTGGGGATAATACAGAAAAAAATCCACAAAGAGATACAAACGATACTGTCAATAACACATAATAGTTACTATATAATTTTTAAACTTAAGAGAGAATTAGGTTGTAAGTCAGAATTTAAGAGGTGTACGTTATTTATCACTGTCAACTGCGGTGACTCTCCAAGCTCAGCACTGCATTGGGAGATTTTCTCACTGTGTGAGCCGTGATCTCACCGAGGTCACTGCAGTTCATTTGCCCAGCAGGGAACGTAGCCTCATTGACCAGCAGTAACCGCGATGACATCACTGCGAGTCACTGATGCTGCTCGCAGCAGCTCATTCCCCAGTGGTTCTCAGCCTGGGCAGTCACATCTTGGCACTGCCAAGGTTGAAGACTGTTTATCCCCAGACATGGATTACGGTGTGGGATAGAACGAAGGATAGGTGAGGGATAGTGTTGTTTTTGTTTTATTACAGGTAACGAGGGATTCAACGGAATGGGCGTTAGATGAATATAACTGTGATAGTTATTTTTAAATAAAAAAGTAAAAGCGTGTTTTGTTTTATTTCAAATAACAGATATTATTCTGGCTATGTGTTATTTACCATCTAACAACTGGTTTAGTAATAGACGCCTCTCCATTACTAATCCGTGAGCTTGATGTCACTTGACAATACAACGGTGACATCAACCCCACAAATATTACCTACTTGCCAGCAATACAGGGCAAGCGGGAAAAGCCAGGCAAAGTGCCAGAATTGGTGCATCTAAGACTGCCATCACACTAGCAGTATTTGTTCAGTATTTTACATCAGTATTTGTAGCCAAAACCAGGAGTGAAACAATTAGAGAAAAAGTAGAATAGAAACATATGCACCACTTCTGTATTTATCACCCACTCCTGGTTTTGGCTTACAAATACTGATGTAAAATACTGACCAAATACTGATAGTGTGACGGCAGCCTTATAGATGCGCCTTTTCCAGGCGGCTGCAGGCTGCTATTTTTAAGCTGGGGAGCAGTTTTAGAGCTCATGCATATGGTCGTAATGTAGCTCTTTACACACTCCAAGTTACATAGAGCCTGTTTGTATCAACCATAGATGTTTATGGGACTATATGCTCCTGCCACATATCTCCAATTTCATACAGAACACACAAAAGAGATTTCGATTTAATTCATACAAAATCTGTAAAAAACAAAGTGAATATTTCCATAAAAGTACAAAATACAAAACAAATGAACACACAGCCGCATAGACTCTGTTCATGCTCCTTTGCTAAGTACATTAGGCCTAAGGCCAGATTCACACAGAACATTTTTGTTCAGTTTTGATTTGTTTTTGCCAAATTGTATAAAAGTATGAATAAAAACATATCTACTTATTGTTATGTCAAAAAAGGGTCAATTTAAAAATTGCTCTGTGTGACCTTGCCCTCAGTAGAAAGCTGCTACTTTTTGCGCACAGGTATAAATATAATAGAGGAAGACTCCCGCTATATCACACTTTTTATATTCCATTGTTTATTTAAACAAATTGTTTTTAGAAGCTCCGTCCATGTGGAAAATAATATTGTTTTAATTACGAGTAAAGTGCTCCTAAGCCTAAAGAAATGAATTCAATTATCAGTATGAAAGTGCTAGGAAGCTTCATCAGCCGATTTTCCCCTTATTATTACTGACTAGGTAACATGAGATGCATTTGCTCATAATGGGGCTTTTTTCACACACTAAGCACATTTAAATCCCTCACCTGCAAAACACTGACGCCTCGAGGGTTTTTTTTAAATTTCCTTTAAGATTTTGTGTGTTTGTGAAATGAAATGGCCCCGCTAATGCCTCTCTGTGAACCGCAGTTTGGCTGTCATACCTGAAAAGAATATATAAGGCTTTAGCCGTGTAATTTGATCACTGAATTGAAATCAAACATCATATTGTTTAGTGCTAGAATAATGTCATTTGTACGGAGCCCAGTGAATAGCATTAATAGCACTTTGCATTATTCGGATTAGAAAAATCAGATACGTTAACTAAGTCTCTTAATATTTTGTGGGAAAATTCTCATCCCATAATGATTTGAAAGCTGCAGATGGGAACGTATTATCAGTTTGTGGTCTTCCCTTTGATCTGGATTGCTATACTTTACGCTCTACAGTTAAAGGGCATGATCATTTTTGTATTTCACAAGTATTCAATTCCGTTATGCACAAAGCTATATTACAAGAGCAACGCCTAACACCATGGCTGTTCATCTGCTGCAGATTTGAGTTTTGCATGCAACTAAGAATGGTCCCAAATATGAGTATTAAACTTTGCTTTAAACTTTTAGAAACTTTTTATGCTTTTTTTGGTTTGCTAATCTAAAATCTACATTCAAAAACAGCACAGAAGTTCATTGTATAAAAAATTTTGGGCATCGTGCACATAAGCGTTTTACTGTTTTACACAACCGGCAAAGGGAAACCTGTCATTTGATTCCTGCGGCACAAACCATAAGTAGCATGAGGGCTCGCTCACATGAGCATATAGCATGGCCAAATGCTATCTGATGTCTTATTGGACAGCACTCAGACCAATGTTATTCTATGGGGTAGTGCAGATCTGTTACTTTTTTTTCTCATGAGAAAAAAATTGCAAATTGCTGCGAGTGGCTCCAGAATTTGGATCATGCACATCCCTTCAAGTCTATGTGAGAGTGTTTAACATCGGACTGCACATTGATGTTATCTGAGTGCTGTCAGACAATCACGAAACCACACAATGGTGAAGATGGAGAAATTAAGTTCATCTTCTCTCTACCTATGCTGAAATTCTTTCATGGGAGAGAATCGGATCACACTAAGGTGACACTGGGCTCAAACTCTGACATGGTTATAGCTGAGTGTCATTAGTATATTCGATCCAATTGTCTCGCATGAGAGAATCAGCGCTCGGGTGACCGCAGCCTGAATCACATACCGGCTGCACTAGTATAACATATATATTTTACTCAGTAATGCTCCAGAGTTTTCATTATTCAAAAAGACGTTAGGGCATTATTTGTCTACGTTGACAAGTCCAAGGCCACTTCCCAGCAGATTCTCCTTTAGACTATCAGGTTGCACCCTATGCACACATAGAGACAGACCTTACAGTGAAAGGGATTGTGGTGGTAAAGATAGTATGGGAAGTCACCTTGGACCTGCTTCAGGAAAGTCAATCGAGACACATTAACTCAGATGGCTTTTTGAATTATGTTTTCTCTGAAACTCTGCAGCGTTTCAGAATAAAACATACCTGGCTGCAAAAGAACAGCCGGACTCTGATTGATGATGCTCGTGGTTTTGGGCATAATGAATAAGATGACTAGTTCCATTTAAGCTGAATGGAGCATTTAAATGGCCTCCAGAGAAATCCTTGATGTCCTACGGAAATGAGCCATACAGTGGCATGTAAAACTTTGGACACCCTTGGTCAAATTACTGTTATTGTGAACAGTTAAGCAAGTTGAAGATGAAATTATCTCTAAAAGGCCTAATGTTAAAGATTACACATTTCCTTTGTGTTTTAGGCAAAAAATAATAGTATATATATATAGTAATTTTTTTTCATTTTAAAAATTGCAAAAAGGAGAATGGGCCAATACAAAAGTTTATGCACTATTAAAAATTTGTGTGCTCAGATAACTTTGACCAAGGTTTCAGACCTTAGTTAGCCTGTTAGGGTTATGGCTTGTTCACAATCATTGCTAGAAAAGGCCAGGTTATGCCAATTTCTCAACTAGCTAAAAACCCAGCCTCCTCTTACCTTGGTTATTCTAAGCCACTGCTTAGCATTCTCAAACTGAAAATGGTGGAATCCCACAAAGCAGGAGAAAGCTATAAGAATAGAGCAAAGCATTTTCAAATTGCCTTTTCCTCAGTTAGAAAAGACCAAGCAAAATTTCAGTGAGAGCTGCTCAAAGGATTGCTATAGAGGCTAATCAGAATACCTGCTTGACTTGAAAATACCCTCAGAAAGACTTAACAGACTCTGGAGTTGTGGTACATTATTCTACTGTTTAGAGACAACTGCACAGATATGGCCTTCATGTAAGAGTCATCAGAAGAAAACCTCTCCTGCATCCTCACCATAAAATTAATCATCAGAGGCATGCAAAAGAATATCTACAGAAGCCTGATGCATTCTGGAACCAAGTGTTCTAGACTGATTAGGTTAAAATAGAACTCTTTGGCCAAAATGATCTAAGGTATGCGTGGAGAAAAAAGGGCACAGAATTTCAGCAAAAGAACATCTTACCAACCATTAAACATGTGGTGAATCAATCATGATTTGAAGTTGTGTTGCAGACAACGGCATGGGGAAATTTTATGGGCAGACAGGAGAATGGATTCACAGACATTTCAAAAAATTCTTAATGCAAACATAACGCCATCTCTAAAAAAGCTGAAGTTGAAAACAAAGTGGCTTCTACAAATGGATAATGATCTAAATCACACATCGAAATCCACAGTAGACTACCCCAAAAGACTCCACCTGAAGGTTTTACAATGGCCCTCACAGTCCCCTGATCTGACATAATTGAAACTCTGTGGCTAGACCTCAGAATAGCAGTGCATGCAAGACAACCCAGGAATATCACGGATCTAAAAGAATTTTCCAAAAGAAATGCGTCCTCTTAAACTTTAGGCTTTTTAGAGATAATTTCATCTTCAACTTGTTTAACGGTTCATAATAAGAGTAATTTTAACCAAAAGCCCCTAAACTTTTACATGCTGCTGTAAGTATTTTAACCCCTTGTCGATAAAGCCAGTAATAATATGTCCACGTGCCCTGGTACTCTTTGACATGGGGCGGATTATTACATAATTTTTTTAATGAGACACTGAGACTGAAGTCATAGTGATCGCATTAAAGTTCCAACTCTATGTTACCTCAGTGTATATGGTGTTATCATCCTGAATGGTGTCGCCACCCCCCGCAACTAAGATTGCTATGATTGGCTG
The DNA here is from genome assembly GCF_032444005.1 of Ranitomeya imitator. Taxonomy (NCBI): domain Eukaryota; kingdom Metazoa; phylum Chordata; class Amphibia; order Anura; family Dendrobatidae; genus Ranitomeya; species Ranitomeya imitator. The sequence continues at coordinate 454,824,736 of NC_091287.1, read as the reverse complement.
TTCAATTCTGAACAGCCAGTAGGAAGATTTCTCTGTGTTTCCATCAATTAGATTGCCTGAAACACTGATGTCCCAGCCTAAGATCGGTGCTCTAAGAGCACCGACTATAGGCTGGTGCCTGGCAACGTCAGGCATCACTTGGACCCGCTCTGATTGGTTAGTTCGACAATTACATTGCGCTGTGACTGCCCTGTCACCTGGCTGTGACTTGTCTAGGATCAGAGCTGTAAGAGCACCGATCCTAGGCTGGTGCCTGGCAATGCCAACATCATCTCAGCTCTGATTGGTGCGATCTTCATTGACATCGATTGCACCAATCAAAGGGCACAGAAGTGGTGTGACCACTCTGTGACCTGTCTGTGACTGCCCTGCACATCCTCACAGTAGCTGAGGATATGTACAGGGCAGTTACGCTGTCTGATCTGCACTGTGGTGGGCCTTGTGGGGCCACATAAGTCTTTGATGCCTGCATATATGCAGAACCAGGGGAGAGCTGTAGAGGGAGACATGTGCAGAATTTAGTAGTTCAGTTTACTGAAAGATTTGGGAAAGTATTTACAAAAGAGCATATCTATGGCACTTACTTCACATAGAAGGAGCTTACAAAAAATTGGCAAACCCCTTTAAGGTCCGTTTTCTATTTTAAAGGGAACCTGTCACCCCGTTTTTTCAGAAGGAGATAAAAATACCGTTAAATAGGGCCTGAGCTGTGCTTTACAATAGGGTATTTTTTGTCCCCTGATTCCCTACCTATGCTGCCGAAATACCTTACAAAAGTGGCCTTTTTCACCTGTCAATCAGGCTGGTCAGGTCAGATGGGCGTGGTCACAGCGCTGTTTCTTCCCCCACATCTTGCTTATGTTCCTGTTGGTGGCGTAGTGCTTCTCGCATGCGCAAGTGCCGAATGCACTTGCGCAGCTGTAGAAAAAGAGCATGCTTGCCGCATGATTCGACTCGGCTTCAGGAAAATGGCTGCCGCGATGTCCATCTGCGCACGCGCGGCATCCCGCGGCCATTTTCCTGAAGCCCCGGGAAGCAGGAGACTCCATCTGCGCACACGCGGCCTCAGGAAGATGGCCATGCCCACCGAGAAACCGCTGAATAGCGGCGAGCATGCTCTTTTTCTACAGCTGCGCAAGTGCATTCGGCACTTGCGCATGCGAGAAGCACTACGCCACCAACGGGAACATAAGCAAGATGTGGGGGAAGAAACAGTGCTGTGACCACGCCCATCTGACCTGACCAGCCTGATTGACAGGCGAAAAAGGCCACTTTTGTAAGGTATTTTGGCAGCATAGGTAGGGACTCAGGGGACAAAAAATACCCTATTGTAAAGCACAGCTCAGGCCCTATTTAACGGTATTTTTATCTCCTACTGAAAAAACGGGGTGACAGGTTCCCTTTAAGTGAGGAGGCTAAGTTATTACTAAACTATAGGTAATTTATTGCTTGAAGATACATTTTGAACACATATATCCACTGCATCAGGCTCTGTGGTTTTATGCAACTATAGAGATCACAACTGATGCCAAAACTGATGAAAAAATGCATTAGTTGTTAGTCTGACCACATTACTAGGCTGCGAGTCTGGAGACACCGTCTCTATGCACCAGTACTCACATGAAGTGATATCATCAGATAGCTTGAACTCAACCGCAGAGGCACATATGAAGATTTTGAAAGAAGGTTCATTTTCAAGCTAAATTCTTGTAGTTATGCTCAAATACAGTAACAGTAGCTGTAACAACTGCAGTAGGTAAAAAAAAATACAGGGCTAGATCACAAACATTGTGATCTGGCACCAAGGCTGGTGTCTATATCTGTCTAAAGGTACCTTCACACATAACGATATTGTTAACGATATCGTTGCTATTTGTGACGTAGCAACGATATCGTTAATGAAATCGTTCTGTGTGACAGCGACCAACGATCAGGCCCCTGCTGGGAGATCGTTGGTCGCTGAATAAAGTCCAGAACTTTATTTCGTCGCTGGACTCCCTGGAGACATCGCTGGATCGGCGTGTGCGACACCGATCCAGCGATGTCTTCACTGGTTACCAGGGTAAACATCGGGTAACTAAGCGCAGGGCCGCGCTTAGTAACCCGATGTTTACCCTGGTTACCATGCTAAAAGTAAAAAAAAACAAACAGTACATACTTACCTACAGCCGTCTGTCCTCCAGCGCTGTGCTCTGCACTCCTCCTGTACTGGCTGTGAGCCGGAAAGCAGAGCGGTGACGTCACCACTCTGCTTTCCGGCTCCCAGACAGTACAGGAGGAGAGCAGAGAAGCAGAGCGCAGCGCTGGAGGACAGACGGCTGTAGGTAAGTATGTACTGTTTGTTTTTTTTTACTTTTAGCATGGTAACCAGGGTAAACATCGGGTTACTAAGCGCGGCCCTGCGCTTAGTTACCCGATGTTTACCCTGGTTACCGGCATCGTTGGTCGCTGGAGAGCGGTCTGTGTGACAGCTCTCCAGCGACCAAACAGCGACGCTGCAGCGATCCGGATCGTTGTCGGTATCGCTGCAGCGTCGCTAAATGTGAAGGGGCCTTAAGGGTACCATCACACAGTGGCATTTTGATCGCTTCGATGGCACGATCCGTGACGCTCCAGCATCGTAACAATATCGCTCCAGCGTCGTAGACTGCTGTCACACTTTGCAATGTACGACGCTGGAGCGATAATTTCATGATGTATGTGCGATGTAGAAGCCGTTGGTTACTATGCGCACATCGTATACAATATCGTGCACACCTTTGTTACACCATGCGATCATGCCGCCACAGCGGGACACTAGACGATGAAAGAAAGTTTCAAATGATCTGCTACGACGTAAGATTCTCAGCGGGGTCCCTGATCGCAGGAGCGTGTCAGACACAGCGAGATCGCTGGAACGTCACGGATATATCGCTGGAACGTCACAAATCGTGCCGTCGTAGCGATCAAAATGCCACTGTGTGACGGTATCCTGAGACAAAGACAGATACCATTCTTAGTAAAACACCATGTGAAAACTGCAGTAAAATGCTGGATGCATTGTGAAATGCAGTATTTGCTGGGGTCCTTAGGAGCTGGATGACATTTATCACTTATCCACAGGATGTCTGATAAATGTACTATAACTCGAAGTAAAACTTTTGGGAACCCCACTGATCCAAAGAATGGGGGTTCCAAAATCCTACATGAATGGCAGTGTGACCACCGGTCTGCTCATTTTTAAGAGTCTACGGGAGCAATAGTACACATGCAAGACCTCTGCTCCTAGAAACAATGAATAGATCAGTGGTCATGCACTCTACCGCAGTATTTACAAAGCTCTAGACAGGTGATAAATGTTATTGAATAAAAGACTGATTTAGGTAGATTTCCTCTTGAAGCTACAGCCAGACAGTGCGGCTGGCCCCTTGGAGCTGAAACCCCACCCACTGTGATGGCTAATCGCCGCATGAATTCGTTTCACAACCATGCAGTCATAGGACCACCATGGGTGGATGCAGCATAGGCTGTGCAGTCATCATACCGCCGTCATACTGTCCGGCTGGACCCATAAGTGGGTAAGTTCGGTAACATAAATTGACCTCTCAGAATGCATAAAATAACAAACAAAAAAAATTGCCACTGTATTATTAATGAAAAGTAAATGGGCACAAGATGGAGTGAAAATGAGTGCACATCATGCTTCAGAAGTTTTGTCTCCATGTTTCTTTATTTCCATAAGCAAATGCATTATTATAGCTATGCAAACTTAAACATCGACTCATAAATCAAGCCTGAAAAGCAGAATACACAAAGCAGCTGGTGCACAAACTGTTTTTACAGATACTTCATTAAAATAATTTTAGATGAAACAAAACATTTCTTTGCATGATTTAAACGTTTTCGAAACCAAATTTCTGTAGCGCAGGTTGCATAAGCTGTGCATTAAATACACAGATGCAAATGTAATACCGCACAAGCTAAGTTACGCTTAGATTTTGATTTGCACAATCTATAATTATTACTTCTGTTTGGATGTTTCCATGACATAAATGAAAACTTTTTTCAGTGCAACCTTGAAGATAAATCCCAAGCATTTAGACCAAGAAGAGTATGGCTCCGTTTACACCTAAGGTGGAGACAGCACTATTATTTTTTGTTAAAATTATGGACATTTAATAAAAAAACAGTAAAGTAAACAGGGTCCATTAAAAACCGTTTGTGTATGTCATGTAATAGGTCTGTTTCCTGCATAAATTACGTTTTTCTGTTCTTATAACACAGCATAAAACTGAATTCCAAGGGCTAGCATGAACTTAGTCTAAACCAAATAGTAGAGCCATGAGAAAATCGGTCCAAATATGCTAATCACGCTCTGATCAAACACTGACCAAACTCCAATCAGAGTGTGATCATAGTGTGATGCAATTTCCTAGAATTAGAAGATGTAGAAAAAATAAAGACTCCATTCTTTCAATCTTCTCCATTCTGTCAGTCTGTGAAAATCAGACTGCACTCAGATTTCATCCAAGCGTGGTCCCATTTTTTCCACCAACAAGTGCGATTTGAATATTGAATGCAAATCAAGTATGCTGCAATTTTTTCCTCGGGCAGACTCAGTCCAAGAAAAAAATCGGACATCCACTGCCCCATTAGTCGGAGTGTGATCTGATGTTTTAGAAATGCAAAAGATGTCATAAAATTTTAGGTAAAAATATTTTAATTCAAGAAGAATGTGAAAGATTAAACAGAGTAATATTAAAGGTATTTAACTACTAAAGGACCAAATCCAATTTCACATAAATAACTGCAAAACTCAGTCTTGTTTATTGTTATTGTTCTTTTGTCTGTTTAGGCTATGTTCTCTAGCAAAGGTTCTCACAGTGATATCCACAGCAGTATTTATTACTTTGGACATCATGTTGAAGAAGATGAAGGGGAAGGTGTTTCGCAATAAAGACATCGATAGAATAAATAGACATGCTGCTGATCTCAAATTCGCCACTTGGATATTTTGCGCTCAGTGTGCATGAGTGTGCATAAGATCTCTTGTCTCATTATTATGCTGACACTGTAAAATGCAGCAGATTTTCCGCAAACTTATAGGTAATGGAAAATCTGCTGCATTTTTGCTACGTGGGAACATAGCTTTAAGGCTCCTTCACACATTACTTTATTTTAATGTATTAAAAAAATTTAAACATTTTTATGAGTTGCACATGCTTTTTTTCTGTGTCGTAGTCTAATGAGTCTAATGGCCTCCCACTTTATAGAGAAAATAGACAACATCCGTCAGGAAATCCACTCCCAATCACCAAGTTCAGTGTCTCCCATCCCTCCCTGCATTTCCCCTGGCTCACTCTCCACATTTGATCCCATCACAGAAGAAGAAGTCTCCAGGCTCCTCTCTTCTTCTCGTCCGACTACATGCACTACCGACCCCATTCCCTCTCATCTCCTCCAGTCTCTCTCCAGTCGTCACTACTCACCTAACTACAATCTTTAATCTCTCACTCTCCTCAGGCTTTTTACCGTCCTCCTTCAAACACTCTATCATTACTCCGTTACTAAAGAAACCCGCCCTCGACCCATCCTGCACAAATAACTACACACCGGTCTCCAACCTCCCCTTCATCTCTAAACTCTTGGAACGCCTAGTCTACTCCCGCCTTACCCGTTACCTCTCCACTCATTCCCTCCTAGACCCTTCACAGTCCGGCTTCTGATCCCTACACTCAACAGAAACTGCACTCATCAAAGTGACCAATGACCTTCTGACAGCAAAATGTAATGGTGACCACTCTCTGTTCATTCTTCTTGATCTTTCTGCAGCTTTCGACACTGTTGACCACCCTCTCCTATTCTCTAGGCTCCAGTCACTAGGCATTAAGGACACTGCTCTCTCCTGGTTCTCCTCCTATCTTTCTGACCGCTCCTTCAGTGTTCTGTTCTCTGGCTCCACTTCGTCTTCTCTTGCTCTCACTGTCGGGGTACCTCAGGGCTCAGTCCTTGGCCCCATTCTCTTCTCTCTCTACACGGCCCCAATTGGACAGACCATTAGCAGATTTTGCTTTCACTACCATCTTTGTGCCAACAACACACAACTATGCACGTCATCCCCTGACCTTAACCCCGCTGTACTACAGAACGCCACTGACTGTCTGTCCGCAGTCTCCAACATCATGTCCGCTCTTTATCTGAAACTCAACCTCTCCAAAACTGAACTTCTTCTGCTCCCACCATCAACTAACCTCCCTAAACCTGACGTTTCCTTCTCCGTGGGTGGCACCATAATAACACCCCGGCAGCAGGTGCGCTGTCTGGGTGTTACGTTTGACTCTGATCTCTCCTTCACATCCCATATACAATCTCTTGCCCGCTCGTGCCGCTTACACCTAAAGTACATCTCTAGAATCTGCCCTTTTCTCACTATGGAAACAACGAAAACCCTCACTGTCGCCCTGATCCACTCCCGCCTGGACTACTGCAACACTCTATTAATTGGCCTCCCCTTTACTCGACTTTCCCCTCTCCAGTTTATCCTTAATGCGGTAGCCAGGGTTGTCTATCTAGCTAATCATTACTCGGACTCATCCGCTCTTCGCCAGTCGTTACACTGGCTGCCCATTCATTATAGAATCCAATTCAAAGTACTTGTTCTCACCCACAAAGCTCTTCACAGTGCAGCACCCCCTTTCATCTCCTCCCTCATTTCCGTCTATCGGCCTAACCAACCTCTGCGCTCTGCAAATGGCTTTCGACTAACCTCTGCACTAATCCATACCTCCCATTCCCGACTCCAAGACTTCTCCTTTGCTGCGCCAATCCTCTGGAATACTCTACCCTAAGATATTAGTACCATTCAAAATTTGCATAGTTTTAGGCGCTCCCTCAAAACACATTTGTTCAGAGTGGCCTATCACGTTCCCTAATCAGTCATTTTATGTTAGTGTGTAGCCCATTCACTACTTCCATCTATCCCCCACTCCCTGAAGATGGCTGGGCCATCATTGTAAATACATCATTGTAAATACACACCTGTACTTTGTATCTCCCCCACCTCATTGTAGATTGTAAGCTCTCACGAGCAGGGTCGTCTTATTGTGCTTTAATTATTGTATTGTTACCGTTGTTACTTATGACTGTTGTGTTTGAAACTGTTAAGCTGTAAAGCGCTGCGGAATATGTTGGCACTATATAAATAAAGATTATTATTATTAATGAGAAGTTTACAGACAAAATTGTTTAAAAATATCAGTCCTACATCATGCAGCATTTGGAAAAAATGCAGACCCCAAAAATGATGAAAGGAAAAACTTTGCTTTTGTAGGTCTTACTGTTATATCAAATATCAATCCAGAAAAGCTTGTAATTGCTCGGAAAAGAGAGAGAGAGAAAGGACCCTGCTGACTATTAAGAGCTTACACTCTACAGGTGAGAGAGAAAGCAAAAGGACCTTGATGACCGTAAGAGCTTACACTCTACAAGAGTGAAAGAAATCAAGAGGCCTTGGTTGCGCAATAGAGCTGACGCCGACTCTTCACCATGGTGATCTCTGCTCATGCGCATTATGCAATCGCCTGGCATACATACATAGTGATTTTCTGCCTACTCAATCCTTGATGTTGTCCAGGTTACCACGCCTGTGCAACAGAGCTGATGCCGCTCTATCTCTATGGAGATTTCTGGTCATGCGCACAAACTACTTCCGGGATAATGTGTTAGTGTTGTTTGCACCGGCGTGACTCGTGCTGCAGCTGTATTGAATGATTCAATCTGTAAGTGTATATATACTCCATTGTTCTGTCAGTTAACCACACTACTTTTCCCCTGATGAAGTCACTGAGGTGACGACACGCGTTGGGTGGGTTACATGGGAGCCGGTTCCTGATTGTTCATCTCATTTTCTCCAGCAATATGCACGGTGTGAGCATGTCCATTAGGTGCTTACCTTAAATTTTTTTGTGAAGTTGCTTTGTTCATTTTAGCAATTGCGATTACCTTTGTTAAGATGCCTTTATTGTTATGACATTAATCATTTTCTGTGCGTTTAGGATATTTATTTCCTCCTCACAGATTGCTACAGAGACTGCACTTTGCACTTTCTGTATCTATATTGGGTACCAATCTGTTATATGATATTACATGTGTTGTTGTGTATTATACTGCTGATGAGGTAATATGACAATGGACCGAACCTATGTTTTCTATTCTTTCCCCCTATTTTTGATTTTGGGTATATCTTGTGATTTGTAGGTTTTAAATGTTTTTAAATTGTGATGTGTGTGGTCTAAATACTTTGGATAAATACAATTTGTTAATCTTTTTTGTTGATCACTGCGTATGTGCATGTCTCTTCCGCCTCCTTTAATTGTCTAGATTTTGACATGATGCAGGTTGAGCACATAGAATATTGTTGTTGATGGTGCTCTCTAGTTCTAGTGTTTTGCTAGAAATCAAGAGGACCTTGCTGACCATTAGAATTTACACTATGCAGGAGAGAGTAAAAACAAGAGGACCTATCTGACTATAAGCACTTATACTCTACAGGGGCAAGAGAGAACCCTGCTGACCATAAGAGCTTACACTCTACAGAAGAGAGTGAGAGACAACCCTCTTGACCATAAGAGCTTGCACTCTACAAGTGAGACAGAAAGTGCACACTGCTAATAGCTTACACTCTACAGGAAAAAGAGAAAGCAAAAGGACCTTGTTGAGCATAAGAGCTTACACTCTACAGGAGAGAAAGAAAATCGTGGTGACCATACGAGCTTACACTCTACAGAAGAGAGAGAGAGAATCCTTTAGATCTTAAGCGCTTATACTGTACAGGAGAGAGAGGAGCCCACTGACCATAAGAGCTTACACTCTACAGGAAAGTGAGAAAATTGTGGTGACCTTAAAAGCTTACACTCTACAGGCGAAAGGAGACCCTGCTGATCATAAAAGCTTACACTGTACGAAGAGAGAGACTAACCCAATGATTCTGGAGATGGAAAAGAAGTCTCTGTAATACAAACTATTCTCCACTGGGAACAGCTGATTTCCAATGATTCAGGTACTGATAATCCATAACGTGTCTTTGCTGCAGAGCATTATCGGGAGGCTGGAGCAGCAATGTAAAATGACATTATCAAGCTTTCTGATGCTTCAGCACTGTGGAAAATGGTGCCGGACAATACTTTTTTTTGTTAACTGCAAATTGAATCCCAAATTCTATGTGAAACCACAAATTTTAGTAAACTTGACCTGATCTATAACCTCTGCGAATTGTTCCACTCATTTGCTCTTCCAATAATAAGGTATACAATTTAAAGCAAAATTTGAACCATAAAAATGGTGGAAAAACACCATTGAAAACATAACCAAACAGCAAAACTGTATGTATGACACCAGCCTATGTTTTTTAATTTAAAAAAAAAAAAATAATATTCCATTTTGTAGCTCCATTAATACAGCCAATCAGACTGGATTCTATCCGCAATGAGACACTTTTATACGTGCATGATCTAATAAAATTTAAACTGTTTCAAAAAGTTGTGTCACTTTTTTTATGAACGATATCAGGTTTCCATTCATTACAGAACAGCAGCTTAGAGCATGAGCACTGAATCAGATTATTTTTCTCATCCAGGTATTAAAGCAGTTTGCTATGTTTTCTTTTCATTTAGCATTCCTAGGAAGGCTGTGACGACTTAATGTAATTCTCTGCCATCAAGTCGAAAAAAGCTTTACAATTAGAAACTTATCTTCCCAGATGGTTTTGACATTAGCAGAGTTGACTAACACATACTAGAATATTTCAAATATTTGCCAATAAATCAGTGGCTGGAAAAGAGAGAAAATAAGCAAAACGTTTTAAAAGGAAACTGAGCGTTTGTTTTGTCTACTTTTAAAAAAAATCTTTTTTTTTTTTTTTTTAAACTTCAAAGCTAAAAATCAGAAATGATGTGACAGTCTAGATTTATATTCATCAACTAAGAAAAAAAGAGGGAATTAATCTGCTCACTATCATTTTATTAAAATCTTTGGTAGCGCAACCCAGCACATGTCCATATTGGAGGGCTATGTGGCAGATATTATACTATTTGGAGGGTTATGTAGGAGGCTAACAAACTGTATGTTGGCCAATTATAAAGTTTGGAGGGATACATTTGGCCATTTATACTTTTCGAACGCCAATGAAGGGGACAGATGTATCAGAGCTGTGTCAGGGCTATCATGCTGCGTGCTGAATACTGTGAGTGTGAAGGGTACTGTGGAGGAATTTACTGTGGGGATATTATATTGTGTTTGGGGGATAATTTTGTTGGCATGATAATGTATGGGGGCTGTTTTAGTCCATGGGAACATGGAACGCTTCAATAGGAGCAAAATAACTTTCTAGAGGCTGCAAAGATGTTAGCTATGCACTTCTGTGACCACACTGAATATTCTTTTTGTGGGTTCCGAATCTGCTATGAGGCCCCATGACTTCGATGTGCACCCGTGATTAGACGGTATGACATTACATTTAACCCCTTCACCCCAAAGCCTGTTTTCACCTAAGTGACAGGGCCAATTTTTACAATTCTGACCACTGTCAATTTATGAGGTCATAACTCTGAAACGCTTCAACGGATCCTGGTGATTCTGACACTGTTTTCTCATGACATATTGTACTTCATGATAGTGGTAAAACTTCTTCAATATGACTTGCATTTATCTGTGAAAAAAACTAAAACTTGTTTTAAATTATGAAAATTTAGCAATTTTAAAACTTTTAGTTTTTATGCCCTTAAATTAGAGAGTTATATCACATAATATAGTTAATAAACAACATTTCCCACATGTCTGCTTTCCATCAGCACTACTTTGGAAACATAATTTTTTTTTGTTAGGGAGTTATAAGGGTTAAAATTTGATCAGCGATTTCTCATTTTTGCAACAAAATTTGCAAAACCATTTTTTTACGGACCACCTCACACTTGAAGTGACTTTGAGGGGTCTATATGACAGAAAATGCCCAAAAGTGACACCATTCTAAAAACTGCACCCCTCAAGGTACTCAAAACCACATTCAAGAAGTTTATAAACCCTTCAGGTGCTTCACAGGAATTTTTTGAATGTTTAAAAAAAATTGAACATTTAACTTTTTTTTCACAAAATTTTTACTTCAGGTCCAATTTGTTTCATTTTACCAAGGGTAACAGGAGAAATTGGACCACAAAAATCGTTGTACAATGTGTCCTGAGTACGACGATACCCCAAATGTTGGGGTAAACCACTGTTTAGGCACATGGCAGAGCTCGGAAGGGAAGGAGCGCCATTTGACTTTTCAATGCAAGATTTGCTGGAATTGAGATAGGAGCCCATGTCACGATTGGAGAGCCCCTGACGTGCCTAAACAGTGGAAACCCCCACAAGTGACACCATTTTGGAAAGTAGACCCTGCAAGGAACTAATCTAGATGTGTGGTGAGCACTTTGAACCTCCAAGTGCCTCACAGAAGTTTATAATGTAGAGCCGTAAACAAAATTTCATATAAATTTTCACAAAAAATGATATTTTGCCCCAAATTTTTTATTTTCCCAAGGGTAACAGAATAAATTGGACCCCTAAAGTTGTTGTGCAATTTGTCCTGAGTACGCTGATACTTCATATATGGGCATAAACCACTGTTTGAGCGCATGGCAGAGCTCGGAAGGGCAGGAGCGCCATTTGACTTTTCAATGCAAAATTGGCTGGAATTGAGATCGGAACCCATGTCGCATTTGGAGAGCCCCTGATGTGCCTTAACAGTGGAAACCCCCCACAAGTGACCCCATTTTGGAAAGAAGACCCCCTACGGAACTTATCTAGATGTGTGGTGAGCACTTTTAACCCCCAATTGTTTCACTAAAGTTTAGAATGTAGCGGTGTGAAAATTAAAAAATCATTTTTTCTTTCCACAAAATGATGTTTTACCCCGCAATTTTTTTCCCAAGGGTAACTGGAGAAATTGGACCACAAAAGTTATTTTCCAATTTGTCCTGAGTACGCTGATACCCCATATGTGGGGAGGAACCACCGTTTGAGTGCATGGCAGAGCTCGTAAGGGAAGGAGCACCGTTTGAAATGCAGACTTAGATGGATTCGTCTGCAGGTGTCATGTTGCATTTGCAGAGCCCCTGATGTACCTAAACAGTAGAAAAACCCCCACAAGTGACCCCATATTGGAAACTAGACCCCCCAAGGAACTTATCTAGATGTGTTGTGAGAGCTTTGAACCAGCAAGTGTTTCACTACAGTTTATAACGCAGAGCCGTGAAAATAAAAAATATTTTTTTTCCACAAAAATGATATTTTAGCCCCCACGTTTTTATTTTCCCAAGGGTAACAGGACAAATTAGACCCCAAAAGTTGTTGTCCAACTTGTCCTGAGAACGCTGATACTCCATATGTTGGGGGAACCACTGTTTGGGTGCACCGCAGAGCTCGGAAGGGAAGGAGCGCCGTTTGAAATGCAGACTTAGATGGATTGGTCTGCAGGCGTCATGTTGCATTTGCAGAGCCCCTGATGTACCTAAACAGTAGAAACCCCCCACAAGTGACCCCATATTGGAAACTAGACCCCTCAAGGAACTTATCTAGATGTGTTTATAACGCAGAGCCGTGAAAATAAAAAAAAAAATTTTTCCACAAAAATGATATTTTAGCCCCCACGTTTTTATTTTCCCAAGGGTAACAGGACAAATTGGACCCCAAAAGTTGTTGTCCAACTTGTCCTGAGAACGCTGATACCCCATATGTTGGGGAGAACCACTGTTTGGGCGCACAGGAGAACTCGGAAGGGAAGGAGCACTGTTTTAGTTTTTCAAAGCAGAATTGGCTGGAATTGAGATCGTACGCCATGTCGCGTTTGGAGAGCCCCTGATGTGCCTAAACAGTGGAAACCCCCAATTCTAACTGAAACCCTAACCCCAACCCTAACCCTAGCCCCAACCCCAACCCCAACCCCAATCCTAACCCTAGCCCTAACCCTAGCCCTAACCCTAACCCTAACCCTAATGGGAAAATGGAAATAAATACATTTTTTTACATTTTATTATTTTTCTCTAACTAATGGGGTGATGAAGGGGGGTTTGATCTATTTTTATAGCTTTTTTTTGGCGGATTTTTAGGGTTGGCAGCTGTCACACACTAAAAGACGCTTTCTATTGCAAAAAATAGTTTTTGCATCACCACATTTTGAGAGCTATAATTTATCCAAATTTTGGCCCACAGAGTCATGTGAGATCCTGTTTTTGCAGGATGAGTTGACGTTTTTATTGGTACTATTTTCGGGCAGATGACATTTTTTGATCGCTTTTAATTCCGATTTTTGGGAGGTGGAATGAACAAAAACCAGCAATTCCTGAAATTCTTTTAGGAGGGGCGTTTATACCAATCCACGTGTGGTAAAATGGATAAAGCAGCTTTATTCTCCAGGTCAGTATGATTACAGCGATACCTCATTTATGTAATTTTTTTTATGTTTTGGCGCTTTTACACAATAAAAACTATTTTATATAAAAAAAATTGTTTTTGCATCGCTTTATTCTAAGAGCTATAACTTTTTTATTTTTCTGCTGATGATGCTGTATGGCAGTTTTTTTTGTGGGACAAGATGACATTTTCAGCGGAATCATGGTTATTTATATCCGTCGTTTTGATCGCGTGTTATTCCACTTTTTGTTCGCCTGTATGATAATAAAGCAATGTTTTTTGCCTTGTTTTTTATTTATTTTTTGGGGGGTGTTCACTGAAGGGGTTAACTAGTGGGATAATTTTATAGAGCAGGTTGTTACGGACCCGGCGATACCAAATATGTGTACTTTTATTGTTTTTTTTAATTTACATAAATAAATGGATTTACTGGGAAATGTTTTTTTTTCTTTATTTGGGTATTTTAATTTTTTTTTTATACATTCTATTTTTTTTTTTTTACTTTCTACCATTGTCCCAGGGTGGGACATCTGTTTTGAATTCTGTTTTTGGGCTCCCTCCGGTGGTTGTAGGTGGTAATGCAGTTGTCCCTGGCCTGCAGTCCTGGACAGGTGTATCTGCTGATTGCAATTCTGACTGGGGTACTTAGGTTTGCAGGACTCATTAGTCCTTGCCAGTTGTCAATGTTTCTTGGGAAGTGTTGGTTCTCTGTCTGGCTTCTCCTGCTTAGCTGCCAATTCAGCAAAGATAAGTGTATGTTTCTTTTTCTATGGCACACAAGCTGTGTGCTTGTTTTTTGATTGTATTCCTGCTCTGAGTGTAGGAGTCTCTGGAGTTGCAGATATACGTTCCACGTCTTTAGTTAGATGGAGGAATTTTTTGTATAATCTGCTGTGGATATTTTCGGAAGGGTTTAATACTAACCGCACAGGACTCTGTTCTATCCTTTCCTATTTTAGCTAGAGTGGCCTCTTGTGATAAATCCTGTTTTCTGCCTGTGTTTGTCTTTCCTCTCCTACTCACAGACAATATTTGTGGGGGGCTGCCTATCCTTTGGGGTTCTGCTCTGAGGCAAGATAGTATTCCTATTTCCATCTATAGGGGTATCTAGTCCTCTGGCTGTGACGAGGTGTCTAGGGTTTGTGTTGTGAATTCCGCTCTTGGGCTCCCTCCAGTGGTTGTAAGTGGCACTTTTGTGAGTTCTGCTCTTGGGCTCCCTCCAGTGGTTGTAAGTGGCACTTTTGTGAGTTCTGCTCTTGGGCTCCCTCTTGTGGTTTCTAGTGGTATGGCTGCTCCTTGGATTTAGCTGTCTTCAGCTGCTTCCACTCATCGTCTTTTCTGCTCGGCTATTAATGCCTGGCTCTTTCCTTCAGCCAGTGCCACTTGTAAATGGTTTCTGGTTGGATTCCCATCTCTTTGGATTTCCCTGTTATCCTGACCAGTTCAGCAAAGCTAAGTTTTTGTTTGCTCTTTTCTGTCCATAGATTGTGGGTTTATCCGTTCTGTGCTTTCTATGTTTTTCCAGCTTATCAGTATGAATTAATTCTGTATTGCTGGAAGCTCTGGGAAGCAGATTTACCCTCCACACCTTTAGTCAGGTGTGGAGATTTTTTGTATACTCTGCGTGGATTTTTTGTAGTGATTTATACTGACCGCACAGTATTCCATCCTGTCCTATCTATTTAGCTAGACTGGCCTCCTGTGCTCATCCTGGTTTCATTCTGTGTATGTCTTTTCCCTCTCCACTCGACAGTCATTATTTGTGGGGGGCTAATCTATCCTTTGGGGATTTTCTCTGAGGCAAGATAGCTTTCCTGCTTCTATCTTTAGGGGTAGTTAGCTCTTAGGCTGTGACGAGGTGCCTAGGGAGAGTTAGGATCATCCCACGGCTACTTCTAGTGTTGTGTTGAGCTTAGGGACTGCGGTCAGTACAGTTACCACTTCCTTCAGAGCTCGTTCCATGTTGCTCCTAGACCACCGTATCATAGCAGTACAAGTGGCCAAAAATGAATTAAATGCATCTCAAAAGAAAGAAAAGAAAGTTCTGAACCATTTTTTTTTCTGTGCTCTGGTTTGTCTTTTTTTTCCTCTTGATATCTGGGTGGTTCAGGATATATGCTTTGGCAAGGATGTTCAGTGTTTGCTTTCTCGTGTGGATCAACTTGCTGCAAGAGTACAGAGTATCCAGGACTATGTTGTCCAGACTCCGGCTTTAGAGCCTAGAATTCCTACTCCTGATTTGTTTTTTGGGGACAGATCCAAGTTTTTGAACTTTAAAAATAACTGCAAATTGTTTTTTGCTTTGAAACCCCGTTCTTCTGGTGATCCCATTCAGCAAGTAAAAATCATCATATCCTTGCTGCGTGGTGACCCTCAAGACTGGGCTTTTTCTCTTGAAACAGGGGATCCGGCATTATTGAATGTAGATGCATTTTTTCAAGCGCTTGGATTATTGTATGACGAACCTAATTCTGTGGATCATGCAGAAAAAACCCTGTTGGCCTTGTGTCAAGGTCAGGAAGCGGCAGAATTATACTGCCAGAAATTTAGGAAATGGTCTGTGCTCACTAAATGGAATGAGGATACTCTGACTGCTATTTTCAGAAAAGGTCTTTCTGAAGCCCTTAAAAATGTTATGGTGGTCTTCCCTACGCCTACTGGTTTGAGCGAATCTATGTCTCTAGCCATTCAGATTGATCGGCGTCTGCGCGAGCGCAAAGCTATGCACCATATGGCAGTGTCCTCTGAGCAGAGTCCTGAACCTATGCAATGTGATAGGATTTTGACTAGAACAGAACGGCAGGAATTCAGACGTCAGAATAGGCTGTGTTTTTACTGTGGTGATTCTGCTCATGTTATCTCTGATTGCCCTAAGCGTACTAAGAGAGTCGCTAGGTCCGTTACCATTAGTACTATACAGCCTAAATTTCTCTTATCTGTGACCCTGATTTGCTCATTGTCGTCCTTTTCTGTCATAGCATTTGTGGATTCAGGCGCTGCCCTGAACTTAATGGACTTAAAATTCGCCAGGCGCTGTGGTTTTTCCTTGCAGCCTTTGCAGAGCCCTATTCCTTTGAGGGGTATTGATGCTACACCCTTGGCCAAGGATAAACCTCAGTACTGGACACAGATGACTATGTACATGGCTCCAGCACATCAGAAAGATTGCCATTTTCTGGTGTTGCATAACCTGCATGATGTTGTTGTACTAGGTTTTCCATGGTTACAGGAACATAATCTGGTGCTGGATTGGAAAACTATGTCGGTGACTAGTTGGGGTTGTCAAGGGGTACATAGTGACGTTCCTTTGATGTCAATTTCCTCTTCCCCCTTTTCTGAGGTCCCTGAGTTTTTGTCGGATTTCCAGGATGTATTTGATGAGCCCAAGTCCAGTTCCCTTCCACCGCACAGGGACTGTGATTGTGCTATTAACTTGATTCCTGGTTGCAAGTTCCCTAAGGGCCGACTTTTCAATCTGTCTGTGCCAGAGCATGCCGCCATGCGGAGTTATGTTAAGGAGTCTTTGGAGAAGGGGCATATTCGGCCCTCTTCGTCACCATTGGGAGCGGGTTACTTTTTTGTTGCTAAGAAGGATGGCTCCTTGAGACCCTCTATTGATTATCGTCTTCTTAATAAGATCACGGTCAAATTCCAATACCCCTTGCCTTTGCTTGCTGATTTGTTTGCTCAGATTAAGGGGGCTAGTTGGTTTACTAAGATTGACCTCCGAGGGGCATATAATCTTGTTCGTATTAAACAGGGTGACGAATGGAAAACTGCATTTAATACGCCCGAAGGCTATTTTGAATACCTTGTGATGCCATTTGGGCTCTCTAATGCTCCATCTGTGTTCCAGTCTTTCATGCATGATATTTTCCGCAATTATCTTGATAAATTCATGGTCGTATATTTGGATGATATTTTGATTTTTTCCGATGATTGGGAGTCTCATGTGAAGCAGGTCAGGATGGTGTTCCAGATCCTTCGTGATAATGCTTTGTTTGTGAAGGGGTCTAAGTGCCTATTCAGAGTTCAGAAGGTCTCTTTTTTGGGTTTTATTTTTTCTCCCTCGTCTATAGAAATGGATCCTGTTAAGGTCCAAGCTATTCATGACTGGATCCAACCCACATCTGTGAAGGGCCTTCAAAAATTTTTGGGCTTTGCTAATTTCTATCGCCGTTTCATTGCCAACTTTTCCAGTGTGGTTAAGCCCCTTACTGATTTGACGAAGAAAGGCGCTGATGTGACGAATTGGTCCTCTGAGGCTGTTGAGGCCTTTCAGGAGCTTAAACGCCGATTTACTTCTGCCCCTGTGTTGCATCAGCCAGATGTTTCTCTTCCTTTTCAGGTTGAGGTCGACGCTTCTGAGATTGGGGCAGGGGCCGTTTTGCCTCAGAGGGAGTCTGATGGTTCTTTGATGAAACTGTGTGCTTTTTTTTCCAGAAAGTTTTCGCCTGCGGAACGCAATTATGATGTCGGCAATCGGGAGTTGTTGGCTATGAAGTGGGCGTTTGAGGAGTGGCGACATTGGCTTGAGGGAGCTAAGCACCGCGTTGTGGTCCTGACCGATCATAAGAATCTGATTTACCTCGAGTCGGCCAAGCGGCTGAATCCTAGACAGGCTCGATGGTCCCTGTTTTTCTCCCGTTTTGATTTTGTGGTCTCGTATCTTCCGGATCTAAGAATGTTAAGGCTGATGCCCTCTCTAGGAGTTTTTCGCCTGATTCTCCTGGAGTCCTTGAGCCGGTTGGTATTCTTAAGGAGGGGGTGATTCTTTCTGCTATCTCCCCTGATTTGCGGCGGGTGCTTCAGGAATTTCAGGCTGATAGGCCTGACCGCTGTCCAGTGGGGAAGCTGTTTGTTCCTGATAGATGGACAAGTAAGGTCATTTCTGTGGTTCGTTGTTCAGTGTTGGCTGGTCATCCTGGGATTTTTGGTACCAGAGATTTGGTTGCTAGGTCCTTTTAGTGGCCTTCCTTGTCGCGCGATGTGCGTGCTTTTGTGCAGTCCTGTGGGACTTGCGCCCGGGCCAAGCCTTGCTGCTCCCACGCTAGAGGGTTGCTTTTGCCTTTGCCGGTCCCTGAGAGGCCCTGGACGCATATTTCCATGGATTTTATTTCAGATCTTCCTGTTTCCCAGAAGATGTCTGTTATCTGGGTTGTTTGTGACCGGTTCTCTAAAATGGTCCATCTGGTACCTTTGCCTAAGTTGCCTTCCTCCTCAGATCTGGTTCCATTGTTTTTTCAGCATGTGGTTCGTTTGCATGGCATTCCGGAGAATATTGTGTCTGACAGAGGTTCTCAGTTTGTCTCTTGATTTTGTCGGGCCTTTTGTGCTAGGATGGGCATTGATTTGTCTTATTCTTCGGCGTTTCATCCTCAGACTAATGGCCAAACTGAGCGAACTAATCAGACCTTGGAGACCTATTTGAGATGCTTTGTGTCTGCTGATCAGGATGATTGGGTGTCTTTCTTGCCGTTGGCCGAGTTTGCCCTTAATAATCGGGCTAGTTCGGCTACTTTGGTTTCACCTTTCTTTTGTCATTTTGGTTTTCATCCTCGTTTTTCTTCTGGGCAGGTTGAGCCTTCTGATTGTCCTGGTGTTGATTCTGTGGTGGACCGGCTGCAGCAGATTTGGACTCATGTGGTGGACAATTTGACGTTGTCTCAGGAAAGGGCTCAACGTTTTGCCAACCGCCGTCGGTGTGTTGGTCCCCGGCTTCGTGTGGGGGATTTGGTTTGGTTGTCTTCTCGTCATGTTCCTATGAAGGTTTTTTCCCCTAAGTTTAAGCCTCGGTTTATTGGTCCTTATAAAATTTCTGAAATTATTAATCCGGTGTCTTTTCGCTTGGCTCTTCCACCCTCTTTTGCCATTCATAATGTTTTCCATAGATCTTTGTTGCGGAGATATGTGGTGCCCGTTGTTCCCTCGGTTGACCCTCCTGCCCCGGTGTTGGTTGAGGGAGAGTTGGAATATGAGGTTGAGAAGATTTTGGATTCTCGTTTTTCGAGGTGGAGGCTTCAGTATCTTGTCAAGTGGAAGGGTTATGGCCAGGAGGATAATTCTTGGGTTGTTGCCTCCGATGTCCATGCCACCGATTTGGTTCGTGCTTTTCACTTGGCTCGTCCTGATTGGCCTGGGGGCTCTGGTGAGGGTTCGGTGACCCCTCCTCAAGGGGGGGTACTGTTGTGAATTCCGCTCTTGGGCTCCCTCCGGTGGTTGTAAGTGGCACTTTTGTGAGTTCTGCTTTTGGGCTCCCTCTTGTGGTTTCTAGTGGTATGGCTGCTCCTTGGATTTAGCTGTCTTCAGCTGCTTCCACTCATCGTCTTTTCTGCTCGGCTATTTATGCCTGGCTCTTTCCTTCAGCCAGTGCCACTTGTAAATGGTTTCTGGTTGGATTCACATCTCTTTGGATTTCCCTGTTATCCTGACCAGTTCAGCAAAGCTAAGTTTTTGCTTGCTCTTTTCTGTCCATAGATTGTGGACTTATCCGTTCTGTGCTTTCTATGTTTGTCCAGCTTACAGTATGAATTAATTCTGTCTTGCTGGAAGCTCTGGGAAGCAGATTTACCCTCCACACCTTTAGTCAGGTGTGGAGACTTTTTGTATACTCTGCATGGATTTTTTGTAGTGTTTTATACTGACCGCACAGTATTCCATCCTGTCCTATCTATTTAGCTAGACTTGCCTCCTATGCTCATCCTGGTTTCATTCTGTGTATGTCTTTTCCCTCTCCACTCACAGTCATTATTTGTGGGGGGCTAATCTATCCTTTGGGGATTTTCTCTGAGGCAAGATAGCTTTCCTGCTTCTATCTTTAGGGGTAGTTAGCTCTTAGGCTGTGACGAGGTGCCTAGGGAGAGTTAGGAGCATCCCACGGCTACTTCTAGTGTTGTGTTGAGCTTAGGGACTGCGGTCAGTACAGTTACCACTTCCTTCAGAGCTCGTTCCATGTTGCTCCTAGACCACCGTATCATAACAGGTTTGTTAGGTACACCCCACGGCTACTTCTAGTTGCAGTGTTAAGATCAGGATTTGCGGTCAGTATAGTTACCACCTACTCCAGTGAAAGTTTTCATGCTGCTCCAAGGTCACCGGATCATAACAGTACAACTGGCCCATAATGACATAAATGCATCTCAGAAGAAGGGAAGAAAGGTGTTGAGCCATTTTTTTTTCTTCAGTCTGCTTTATCTTCTCTTCCCTCTTTATCTCTGGGTGGCTGAGGAGCCTAGTGCTAGCATGAATGTTCAGGAATTAGCTTCTCGTGTAGACCAACTTGCTGCTAGGGTACAGGGTATTTCTGATTATATTTTTCAGACTCCTGTTTTAGAACCCGAAGATTCCTACTCCTGATTTGTTTTTTGGTGACAGGTCCAAATTTTTGAGTTTTAAAAACAACTGTAAACTGTTTTTTGCTTTGAGACCTCGATCCTCCGTTGATTCCATTCAGCAGGTTAAAATCGTCATCTCCCCGCTGCGTGGCGACCCGCAGGATTGGGCGTTTTCCCTGGAATCTGGGAATCCAGCTTTGCTTAATGTAGACTCCTTTTTTCAGGCTTTAGGATTATTATATGATGAACCTAACTCTGTGGATCAAGCTGAGAAGACCTTGTTGGCCTTGTCTCAGGGTCAAGAGTCGGCAGAATTGTATTGTCAGAAATTCAGAAAATGGTCTGTGTTGACTAAATGGAATAATGAAGCTTTGGCGGCAATTTTCAGAAAGGGTCTTTCTGAATCCATTAAAGATGTTATGGTGGGGTTTCCCACACCTTCCGGTCTGAGTGATTCTATGTCTCTGGCTATTCAGATTGACCGGCGCTTGTGGGAGCGCAGAACTGTGCGCGCTGTGGCGTTGTCCTCAGAGCAGATTCCTGAGCCAATGCAGTGTGATAGGATTCTGTCTAGAATGGAACGACAAGGAATCAGACGTCAGAATGGGTTGTGTTATTATTGTGGCGACGCTTCTCATGTCATTTCAGTCTGCCCTAAGCGGACAAAGAGGATCACTAGTTCATTTACCATCAGTACTGTACAACCTAAATTTCTGTTATCTGTGTCCTTGATCTGCTCATTGTCATCATTTTCTGTCATGGCGTTTGTGGATTCAGGCGCCGCCTTGAACTTAATGGATTTTGAGTTTGCCAGGCATTGTGGTTTTCCCTTGCAGCCTTTGCAGAACCCTATTCCTTTAAGGGGCATTGATGCTACACCCTTTGCTAAAGATAAGCCCCCGTTTTGGACACAGGTGACCATGCGCATGGCGCCAGCCCATCAGGAAGATTGTCAATTTCTGGTGTTGCATAATTTGCATGATGCTATCGTGCTGGGTTTTCCGTGGTTGCAGGTACATAATCCTGTGTTGGATTGGAAGTCCATGTCTGTGACTAGTTGGGGTTGTCAGGGGGTTCATAATGATGTTCCTGTGATGTCAATCTCCTCTTCTTCCTCTTCTGCAATTCCAGAGTTTTTGTCTGATTTTCAGGATGTATTCGATGAGCCCAAGTCCAGTTTCCTTCCACCGCACAGGGACTGCGATTGTGCTATTGACTTGATTCCAGGCTATAAGTTTCCTAAGGGTCGACTTTTCAACCTGTCTTTGCCTGAACATACCGCCATGCGGAGCTATATTAAGGAGTCTTTGGAGAAAGGGCATATTCGGCCATCTTCTTCACCATTGGGAGCCGGGTTCTTTTTTGTTGCTAAAAAAGAAGGTTCCTTGAGACCCTGTATTGATTATTGCCTCTTGAATAAAATCATAGTCAAGTTTCAATATCCTTTACCTTTGCTTACCGATTTGTTTGCTAGGATTAAGGGAGCTAGTTGGTTTACGAAGATTGACCATCGGGGGGCATATAATCTTGTTTGTATTAAGCAGAGTGATGAATGGAAAACTGCGTTTAACACGCCCGAAGGCAATTTTGAATACCTTGTGATGCCATTCGGGCTCACTAATGCTCCATCTGTTTTTCAGTCCTTCATGCATGATATTTTCCGGACTTATATTGATAAGTTCTTGATTGTATATTTGGACGATATTTTGATTTTTTCCGATGATTGGGAGTCTCATGTGGAACAGGTCCGGATGGTATTTCAGATCCTTCGTGACAATGCCCTGTTTGTGAAAGGGTCTAAGTGTCTCTTTGAGGTGCAGAAGGTTTCCTTTTTGGGCTTTATTTTTTCTCCCTCGTCTATAGAGATGGATCCGGTTAAGGTTCAGGCCATTCATGATTGGATTCAGCCCACATCCGTGAAGAGCCTTCAGAAATTTTTGGGTTTTGCAAATTTTTATCGCCGTTTCATTGCTAATTTTTCCAGCATGGTTAAACTCTTGACCAATTTGACGAAGAAAGGCGCTGATGTGGCAAATTGGTCCTCTGCAGCTGTCTCTGCCTTTCAGGAGCTTAAATGTCGATTTACTTATGCTCCGGTGTTGCGCCAACCGGATATTTCTCTTCCGTTTCAGGTTGAGGTTGACGCTTCTGAGATTGGGGCAGGGGCTGTTTTGTCTCAGAGGGATCCTGTTGGTTCCTTAATGAAACCGTGTGCCTTCTTTTCCCGTAAGTTTTCGCCTGCTGAACGCAATTATGATATCGGCAATCGGGAGTTGTTGGCTATGAAGTGGGCGTTTGAGGAGTAGCGACATTGGCTTGAGGGAGCTAAGCACCGTATTGTGGTCTTGACCAATCATAAGAATTTGATTTACCTCGAGTCTGCCAAACGGCTGAATCCTAGACAGGCTCGATGGGCCTTGTTTTTTTCCCGTTTTGATTTCGTGGTCTCGTACCTTCCGGGTTCTAAGAACATTAAGGCTGATGGCCTCTCTAGGAGTTTTTTGCCTGATTCTCCTGAGGTCTTAGAACCGGTCGGTATTCTGAAAGAAGGGGTGGTCATTTCTGCCATTTCTCCTGATTTACGACAGGTTCTTCAGGAATTTCAGGCTGACAAACCTGACCGCTGTCCTGTGGGGAAACTGTTTGTTCCTGATAGATGGACTAGTAGAGTGATTTCTGAGGTTCACTGTTCCGTGTTGGCTGGTTATCCTGGCATTTTTGGTACCAGGGACTTGGTTGGTAGGTCCTTTTGGTGGCCTTCTTTGTTGCGTGATGTGCATTCTTTTGTGCAGTCCTGTGGGACTTGTGTGCGGGCCAAGCCTTGTTGTTCCCGTGCTAGTGGGTTGCTTTTGCCATTGCGAGTCCCTGAGAGGCCCTGGATGCATATTTCTATGGATTTTATTTCCGATCTTCCGGTTTCCCAGAGGATGTCAGTTATCTGGGTTGTTTGTGACTGGTTCTCTAAGATGGTTCATTTGGTGCCTTTGCCTAAATTGCCTTCCTCTTCGGATTTGGTTCCGTTGTTTTTTCAGCATGTGGTCCGTTTGCATGGGATTCCGGAGAATATTGTGTCCGACAGAGGTTCCCAGTTTGTTTCTAGGTTTTGGCAGGCTTTTTGTGCTAGGTTGGGCATTGATTTGTCTTTTTCTTCTGCGTTTCATCCTCAGACAAATGGTCAGACCGAGCGAACTAATCAGACTTTGGAGACTTATTTGAGATGCTTTGTGTCTGCTGATGAGGATGATTGGGTGGCTTTCATGCCATTGGCCGAGTTTGCCCTTAATAATCGGGCTAGTTCGGCTACTTTGGTTTCGCCTTTCTTTTGTAATTTTGGTTTTCATCCTCGTTTATCTTCTTGGCAGGTTGAGCCTTCTGACTGTCCTGGTGTGGATTCTGTGGTTGACAGGTTGCAGCAGATTTGGGCTCATGTGGTGGACAATTTGGTGTTGTCTCAGGAGGAGGCTCAACGTTTTGCTAACCGTCGTCGGTGTGTTGGTTCCCGGCTTCAGGTTGGGGATCTGGTCTGGTTGTCTTCCCGTCATGTCCCTATGAAGGTTTCTTCTCCTAAGTTTAAGCCTCGGCTTATTGGTCCTTATAGGATTTCTGAGATTATTAATCCGGTGTCTTTTCGACTGGCGCTTCCGGCTTCTTTTGCGATCCATAATGTCTTCAATAGATCTTTATTGCGGAAATATGTGGAGCCCGTTGTTCCCTCTGTTGATCCTCCGGCCCCTGTGTTGGTTGATGGGGAGTTGGAATATGTTGCTGAGAAGATTTTGGATTCCCGTTTTTCGAGGCGGAAGCTTCACTACCTTGTCAAATGGAAGGGTTATGGCCAGGAGGATAATTCTTGGGTTTTTGCCTCTGATGTCCATGCCGCTGATTTGGTTCGTGCCTTTCATATGGCTCATCCTGATCGGCCTGGGGGCTCTGGTGAGGGTTCGGTGACCCCTCCTCAAGGGGGGGTACTGTTGTGAATTCCGCTCTTGGGCTCCCTCCGGTGGTTGTAAGTGGCACTTTTGTGAGTTCTGCTCTTGGGCTCCCTCTTGTGGTTTCTAGTGGTATGGCTGCTCCTTGGATTTAGCTGTCTTCAGCTGCTTCCACTCATCGTCTTTTCTGCTCGGCTATTTATGCTCTTTCCTTCAGCCAGTGCCACTTGTAAATGGTTTCTGGTTGGATTCACATCTCTTTTGATTTCCCTGTTATCCTGACCAGTTCAGCAAAGCTAAGTTTTTGCTTGCTCTTTTCTGTCCATAGATTGTGGACTTATCCATTCTGTGCTTTCTATGTTTGTCCAGCTTATCAGTGTGAATTAATTCTGTCTTGCTGGAAGCTCTGGGAAGCAGAGAAGTCAGGTGTGGAGATTTTTTGTATACTCTGCGTGGATTTTTGTAGTGTTTTATACTGACCGCACAGTATTCCATCCTGTCCTATCTATTTAGCTAGACTGGCCTCCTGTGCTCATCCTGGTTTCATTCTGTGTATGTCTTTTCCCTCTCCACTCACAGTCATTATTTGTGGAGGGCTAATCTATCCTTTGGGGATTTTCTCTGAGGCAAGATAGCTTTCCTGCTTCTATCTTTAGGGGTAGTTAGCTCTTAGGCTGTGACGAGGTGCCTAGGGAGAGTTAGGAGCATCCCACGGCTACTTCTTGTGTTGTGTTGAGCTTAGGGACTGCGGTCAGTACAGTTACCACTTCCTTCAGAGCTCGTTCCATGTTGCTCCTAGACCACCGTATCATAACAGGTTTGTTAGGTACACCCCACGGCTACTTCTAGTTGCAGTGTTAAGATCAGGATTTGCGGTCAGTATAGTTACCACCTACTCCAGTGAAAGTTTTCATGCTGCTCCAAGGTCACCGGATCATAACAGTACAACTGGCCCATAATGACTTAAATGCATCACAGAAGAAGTGAAGAAAGGTGTTGAGCCATTTTTTTTTCTTCAGTCTGCTTTATCTTCTCTTCCCTCTTTATCTCTGGGTGGCTGAGGAGCCTAGTGCTAGTGCTAACATGAATGTTCAGGAATTAGCTTCTCGTGTAGACCAGCTTGCTGCTAGGGTACAGGGTATTTCTGATTATATTTTTCAGACTCCTGTCTTAGAACCGAAGATTCCTACTCCTGATTTGTTTTTTGGTGACAGGTCCAAATTTTTGAGTTTTAAAAACAACTGTAAACTGTTTTTTGCTTTGAGACCTCGATCCTCCGTTGATTCCATTCAGCAGGTTAAAATCATCATCTCCCCGCTGCGTGGCGACCCGCAGGATTGGGCGTTTTCCCTGGAATCTGGGAATCCGGCTTTGGTTAATGTAGACTCCTTTTTTCAGGCTTTAGGATTATTATATGATGAACCTAATTCTGTGGATCAAGCTGAGAAGACCTTGTTGGCCTTGTCTCAAGGTCAAGAGGCGGCAGAATTGTATTGTCAGAAATTCAGAAAATGGTCTGTGTTGACTAAATGGAATAATGATGCTTTGGCGGCAATTTTCAGAAAGGGTCTTTCTGAATCCGTTAAAGATGTTATGGTGGGATTTCCCACACCTTCCGGTCTGAGTGATTCTATGTCTCTGGCCATTCAGATTGACCAGCGGTTGCGGGAGCGCAGAACTGTGCGCGCTGTGGTGTTATCCTCAGAGCAGATTCCTGAGCCAATGCAGTGTGATAGGATTCTGTCTAGAACCGAACGACAAGGAATCAGACGTCAGAATGGGTTGTGTTATTATTGTGGCGACGCTTCTCATGTCATTTCAGTCTGCCCTAAGCGGACAAAGAGGATCGCTAGTTCATTTACCATCAGTACTGTACAACCTAAATTTCTGTTATCTGTGTCCTTGATCTGGTCATTGTCATCATTTTCTGTCATGGCGTTTGTGGATTCAGGCGCCGCCTTGAACTTAATGGACTTTGAGTTTGCCAGGCGTTGTGGTTTTCCCTTGCAGCCTTTGCAGAACCCTATTCCTTTAAGGGGCATTTCTTGTGAATTCTGTTGTCGAACTCCCTCCTGTGGTCGTGAATGGTACTTCGGCGAGTTCTGTCTATGGGCTCCCTCTGGTGGCTATGAGTGAAGCTGCTGCTTCTGAGGTTCCTTACACAGGTGATGTGGTTTATCCTTTGGTTGGCTGCTCTATTTAAATCCTCTCAGATCGTTACTCCATGCCAGCTGTCAATGTTTTTGCATTGGTTCAGTTCGCTCCTGGATCTCTCTGGTGACCTGCCTTCTCCTGCAGAAGCTAAGTTCCTGATAGTCATTATTTGTTCACTGTTTTCTTGTCCAGCTGGTTATCATGATTTTGTCTTGCTAGCTGGAAGCTCTGGGATGCAGAGTGGCCCCTCCGCACCGTGAGTCGGTGCGGAGGTCTTTTTTGCACACTCTGTGTGGTCTTTTGTAGTTTTTTGTGCTGATCGCAAAGCTACCTTTCCTACCCTCTGTCTATTTAGTAAGTCTGGCCTCTCTTTGCTGAAACCTGTTTCATTTCTGTGTTTGTGACTTTCATCTTTACTCACAGTCAATATATGTGGGGGGCTTCCTTTACCTTTGGGGAATTTCTCTAGGGCTAGATAGCTCTTAGGCTGTGACGAGGCGCCTAGGTCTGGTCAGGAGCGCTCCACGGCTATTTCTAGTGTGTGTGATAGGATTAGGGATTGCGGTCAGCAGAGCTCCCACATCCCAGAGCTCGTCCTGTATGAGGTTTAACTATGAGGTCATTCCGGGTGCTCCTAACCACCAGGTCATAACAGGCATTGATGCTTCACCCTTGGCTAAAAATAAGCCCCAGTTTTGGACACAGGTGACCATGCGCATGGCGCCAGCCCATCAGGAAGATTGTCAATTTCTGGTGTTGCATAATTTGCATGATGCTATCGTGCTGGGTTTTCCGTGGTTGCAGGTACATAATCCTGTGTTGGATTGGAAGTCCATGTCTGTGACTAGTTGGGGTTGTCAGGGGGTTCATAATGATGTTCCTTTGATGTCAATCTCCTCTTCTTCCTCTTCTGAAATTCCAGAGTTTTTGTCTGATTTTCAGGATGTATTCGATGAGCCCAAGTCCAGTTTCCTTCCACCGCACAGGGACTGCGATTGTGCTATTGACTTGATTCCAGGCTGTAAGTTTCCTAAGGGTCGACTTTTCAACCTGTCTTTGCCTGAACATACCGCCATGCGGAGCTATATTAAGGAGTCTTTGGAGAAAGGGCATATTCGGCCATCTTCTTCACCGTTGGGAGCCGGATTCTTTTTTGTTGCTAAAAAAGATGGTTCCTTGAGACCCTGTATTGATTATCGCCTCTTGAATAAAATCACGGTCAAGTTTCAATATCCTTTACCTTTGCTTACCGATTTGTTTGCTAGGATTAGGGGAGCTAGTTGGTTTACGAAGATTGACCTTCGGGGGGCATATAATCTTGTTTGTATTAAGCAGAGTGATGAATGGAAAACTGCGTTTAACATGCCCGAAGGCCATTTTGAATACCTTGTGATGCCATTCGGGCTCACTAATGCTCCATCTGTTTTTCAGTCCTTCATGCATGATATTTTCCGGACTTATATTGATAAGTTCTTGATTGTATATTTGGACGATATTTTGATTTTTTCCGATGATTGGGAGTCTCATGTGGAACAGGTCAGGATGGTATTTCAGATCCTTCGTGACAATGCCCTGTTTGTGAAAGGGTCTAAGTGTCTCTTTGGGGTGCAGAAGGTTTCCTTTTTGGGCTTTATTTTTTCTCCCTCGTCTATAGAGATGGATCCGGTTAAGGTTCAGGCCATTCATGATTGGATTCAGCCCACATCCGTGAAGAGCCTTCAGAAATTTTTGGGTTTTGCAAATTTTTATCGCCGTTTCATTGCTAATTTTTCCAGCATGGTTAAACTCTTGACCGATTTGACGAAGAAAGGCGCTGATGTGGCGAATTGGTCCTCTGCGGCTGTCTCTGCCTTTCAGGAGCTTAAACGTCGATTTACTTCTGCTCCGGTGTTGCGCCAACCGGATGTTTCTCTTCCGATTCAGGATGAGGTTGACGCTTCTGAGATTGGGGCAGGGGCCGTTTTGTCTCAGAGGGATCCTGTTGGTTCCTTAATGAAACCGTGTGCCTTCTTTTCCCGTAAGTTTTTGCCTGCTGAACGCAATTATGATATCATCAATCGGGAGTTGTTGGCTATGAAGTGGGCGTTTGAGGAGTGGCGACATTGGCTTGAGGGAGTTAAGCACCGTATTGTGGTCTTGACCGATCATAAGAATTTGATTTACCTCGAGTCTGCCAAACGGCTGAACCCTAGACAGGCTCGATGGGCCTTGTTTTTTTCCCGTTTTGATTTCGTGGTCTCGTACCTTCCGGGTTCTAAGAACATTAAGGCTGATGCCCTCTCTAGGAGTTTTTTGCCTGATTCTCCTGAGGTCTTAGAACCTGTCGGTATTCTGAAAGAAGGGGTGGTCCTTTCTGCCATTTCCCCTGATTTACGACGGGTTCTTCAGGAATTTCAGGCTGACAAACCTGACCGCTGTCCTGTGGGGAAACTGTTTGTTCCTGACAGATGGACTAGTAGAGTGATTTCTGAGGTTCACTGTTCCGTGTTGGCTGGTTATCCTGGCATTTTTGGTACCAGAGACTTGGTTGGTAGGTCCTTTTGGTGGCCTTCTTTGTCGCGTGATGTGCATTCTTTTGTGCAGTCCTATGGGACTTGTGTGCGGGCCAAGCCTTGTTGTTCCCATGCTAGTGGGTTGCTTTTGCCATTGCCGGTCCCTGAGAGGCCCTGGACGCATATTTCTATGGATTTTATTTCCGATCTTCCGGTTTCCCAGAGGATGTCGGTTATCTGGGTTGTTTGTGACTGGTTCTCTAAGATGGTTCATTTGGTGCCTTTGCCTAAATTGCCTTCCTCTTCGGATTTGGTTCCGTTGTTTTTTCAGCATGTGGTCCGTTTGCATGGGATTCCACAGAATATTGTGTCCGACAGAGGTTCCCAGTTTGTTTCTAGGTTTTGGCAGGCCTTTTGTGCTAGGCTGGGCATTGATTTGTCTTTTTCTTCTGTTTTTCATCCTCAGACAAATGGTCAGACCAAGCGAACTAATCAGACTTTGGAGACTTATTTGAGATGCTTTGTGTCTGCTGATCTGGATGATTGGGTGGCTTTCTTGCCATTGGCCGAGTTTGCCCTTAATAATCGGGCTAGTTCGGCTACTTTGTTTCGCCTTTCTTTTGTAATTTTGGTTTTCATCCTCGTTTTTCTTCTGGGCAGGTTGAGCCTTCTGACTGTCCTGGTGTGGATTCTGTGGTTAACAGGTTGCAGCAGATTTGGGCTCATGTGGTGGACAATTTGGTGTTGTCTCAGGAGGAGGCTCAACGTTTTGCTAACCGTCGTTGGTGTGTTGGTTCCTGGCTTCGGGTTGGGGATCTGGTCTGGTTGTCTTCCCGTCATGTCCCTATGAAGGTTTCTTCTCCTAAGTTTAAGCCTCGGTTTATTGGTCCTTATAGGATTTCTGAGATTATTAATCCGGTGTCTTTTCGACTGGCGCTTCCGGCTTCTTTTGCGATCCATAATGTCTTCAATAGATATTTATTGCGGAAATATGTGGAGCCCGTTGTTCCCTCTGTTGATCCTCCGGCCCCTGTGTTGGTTGATGGGGAGTTGGAATATGTTGTTGAGAAGATTTTGGATTCCCGTTTTTCGAGGTGGAAGCTTCAGTACCTTGTCAAATGGAAGGGTTATGGCCAGAAGGATAATTCTTGGGTTTTTGCCTTTGATGTCCATGCCGCTGATTTGGTTCGTGCCTTTCATATGGCTCATCCTGATCGGCCTGGGGGCTCTGGTGAGGGTTCGGTGACCCCTCCTCTAGGGGGGGGTACTGTTGTGAATTCTGCTTTTGGGCTCCCTCCGGTGGTTGTAGGTGGTAATGCAGTTGTCCCTGGCCTGCAGTCCTGGACAGGTGTATCTGCTGATTGCAATTCCGACAGGGGTATTTAGGTTTGCAGGACTCATTAGTCCTTGCCAGTTGTCATTGTTTCTTGGGAAGTGTTGGTTCTCTGTCTGGCTTCTCCTGCTTAGCTGCCAATTCAGCAAAGATAAGTGTCTGTTTCATTTTCTATGGCACACAAGCTGTGTGCTTGTTTTTTGATTGTATTCCTGCTCTGAGTGTAGGAGTCTCTGGAGTTGCAGCTATACGTTCCACGTCTTTAGTTAGATGGAGGAATTTTTTGTATAATCTGCTGTGGATATTTTTGGAAGGGTTTTAATACTGACCGCACAGGACTCTGTTCTATCCTTTTCTATTTTAGCTAGAGTGGCCTCTTGTGCTAAATCCTGTTTTCTGCCTGTGTTTGTCTTTCCTCTCCTACTCACAGCCAATATTTGTGGGGGGCTGCCTATCCTTTGGGGTTCTGCTCTGAGGCAAGATAGTATTCCTATTTCCATCTATAGGGGTATCTAGTCCTCCGGCTGTGACGAGGTGTCTAGGGTTTGTTAGGTACACCCCACGGCTACGTCTAGTTGCGGTGTTAAGATCAGGATTTGCGGTCAGTATAGTTACCACCTACTCCAGTGAAAGTTTTCATGCTGCTCCAAGGTCACCAGATCATAACAGACATCACTGTATTAGATCAGATCGTTGATCTGACAGTGTGCATAGCACTCTGTCAGATCAACGATCTGACAGGCAAGTTTAGGTGGCTTTCCGGCGCCTGCTCTCAGCAACTCTCAGCAGGCGCCGGCTAGCCAGGTCATTTCATGACCCGGAAGGACTCCCGCGGCCATCTTGGATCCGGGGACTCCTTCCGGGTCACCAGAGCAACGCGATCTCATTGCGTTGCTCCGGTGGGAGAGCACAGGGAGCCCCCGTCCCTGTGCGATCCCCCTCTATGCCGCTGTCACTACTGACAGCGGCATCAGAGGGGTTAAATTCCTGTGATCGGCGCATTGTTGGGGGGTCATATACAGCTGACACCCGCACCTGATCACCGCGACGCTCAGCGTGAGACCGCGTTGGTCGGTGCGCCGTACTATTAGAGCTTCAAATCTGCAGAGCTTCAAATCTTCACCATTTGATGGAGCTAAAATAAAAATAAAATATGTTAGATATTTTGTATTTTCTAAGACTTAATATTTTATAAACTTTAGTGAATAATAAACTAATTAAATTGATGATCCAGTAAAAAAAATAATAGTAACTAAAATCACAGGGTTTATCCCTAATTCTATTCAAATCACATTTGTGTGTACCATACTTGTGTTCCATTTTCTGTGGAATGGGGAATCTATGCAATGTATTGTCCTCGATCTTTCACTTAAGAAAATCTGAGGATTAAGTCTTAATCCCATACTATATAATTGAGAAAATGGGATGAGCGGTACAATATTTGCTACTGGGAAAACCGCTTCACAGCAGACCAGGTGCTTTGTTGAGAAGCTTATGCACCATATTTTCAATTAAATATGACCATCTGGTTGACTTGGTTTTAGCAGCTGGGAAGGAATCCTTTAAAAAACATCTAAAATAATTAAGTTTTCTGCTAATTTCTAGGCTCACTGAAATGGCAAAGCTGTGATAACAAGGATGGCACCTGCAAATTCATTTTCTAGTTTTTTTTCTTCATCATATAAGAACTAATATTAGGACCATAGGATGAATTATGATGAAAGCCAAAGATCCATGATTAAGGGGAAATGTAGACATGCTGATTAAGATAGTATTTAAGATTCCAATAAAACATACACAGGGAAAGTTTTAGAGGATGTAAAACTAGACAATGCCTCAAGACTAGGGTTGAGCGACCTTGACCTTTTTAGAGTCGAGCCGTGTTTCGCGAAACCCGACTATCTTAGAAGTCGAGTCGAGTGGAATCGGCCGATTATCGCGAAAAGTCGGGTATCGCCCGAAACACGAAACCCAATGCAAGTCAATGGGGGAGCATAGTCGGCAGTGAGTGGAGGCCAGGAAAACACCTACACTGCCCATTTTAATGGCAAAAACATCCATTCTTGTTAAAGAAGCTTGTCAATCGTAATTTACCTTATAATAATTGGAAGGCATTTGAAATTGGGGGTCATTTGGCTAAAGTTGTGGGGGGTAGGGCTGGTTCAAGTAATTAGTGGGCCCAGTAAATCTGGACCACGTCACGGCAGTGGAGCAGGGAGAGGTAAGTATTTCAACTTTGCAAGTGCTGTGATCCTGAGCAAGCAGGGGGGGCCCACTCGTTGGCATTGGCACTGGCACAGGGCCCCTCAAAGTACAGCGGTGTGTTTGCACGGCGGGGGCGCCTCCCACCGGCAGCAACACTTTTGCGTACTATGAGAGGCCCTGTGCCAGTGACGTCGCCAACTAGTATTCCTCCCCCCACCTGATGAAGGAACCTGCACTTTCATCTGCACCTTCCTCTTTGTCCCCATGTAAGGTGGTATGGTATGCGTGAAGAGGAACCTGACTTTCAGCAGGGTCACAATCTTGCTGTGTAGCGTGCACGGGGAATTTTGCGTTATGGGTCAATGTACCAGCAGACTCATCTATCACTGGCTGGGCAATGGGCAGGATGAGGAGGAAACACAGATATAGGCCCAAAGAATAAAGTGGGCTAAATGCAGTTCAAAATTGGTAACACAGGACTAACCAGGGGGCATTGCAGTGGAGGACAACTGGAATGAGAGGCTGACACAGAGAGTAGGCCCAAATCAGTAAGTAGTCGACATTCAGTTCAAAATTGGCAACCGTAGTAAACAGGCGGCCCAGCTTTGTTCAGTTGAGGAGAACAGCAAGGAGTGGCAGACACCGATAGTAGGCCCCAACCCAACTAGTAGGCCAAATGCAGTCTAACATTAACAACTACTTAACAAGAGCCTGAAAATGGAATTTCAGGACAGAAAACCAGGAGAACAGCAAGGAGTGGCAGACACCGATAGTAGGCCCCAAACCAACTAGTACGCCAAATGCAGTTGTTTCATTTAACTACAATTTAATGAGAGCTTGAAGATAGAAGTTCAGGAAAGGCAACCTGGAGAACACCTTGGAGTGTAACACACCATCTCTCTACACCCCATACCCAATTTGTAGGCCTAATGCAGTGTAGTTTTCAACAACTACTAAACGAGAGTCGGAAGATCGAAGCAATGTGGACGAAACCTGGGGAACACCTTGGAGTGTAACACACCGTCTCTCTACACCCCATACCCAATTTGTAGGCCTAATGCAGTGTAGTTTTCTACAACTACTAAACGAGAGTCGGAAGACCGAAGCAATGTGGACGAAACCTGGGGAACACCTTGGAGTGGAACACACCATCTCTCTACACCCCATACCCAATTTGTAGGCCTAATGCAGTGTAGTTTTCTACAACTACTAAACGAGAGCATGAAGATCGAAGCAATGGAGAGGAAACCTGGGGAACACCTTGGAGTGGAGCACACCATCTCTCTACACCCCATACCCAATTTGTAGGCCTAATGCAGTGTAGTTTTCTACAACTACTAAACGAGAGTCGGAAGACCGAAGCAATGTGGACGAAACCTGGGGAACACCTTGGAGTGGAACACACCATCTCTCTACACCCCATACCCAATTTGTAGGCCTAATGCAGTGTAGTTTTCTACAACTACTAAACGAGAGCATGAAGATCGAAGCAATGGAGAGGAAACCTGGGGAACACCTTGGAATGGAGCACACCATCTCTCTACACCCCATACCCAATTTGTAGGCCTAATGCAGTGTAGTTTTCTACAACTACTAAACGAGAGTCGGAAGACCGAAGCAATGTGGACGAAACCTGGGGAACACCTTGGAGTAGAACACACCATCTCTCTACACCCCATACCCAATTTGTAGGCCTAATGCAGTGTAGTTTTCTACAACTACTAAACGAGAGCATGAAGATCGAAGCAATGGAGAGGAAACCTGGGGAACACCTTGGAGTGGAGCACACCATCTCTCTACACCCCATACCCAATTTGTAGGCCTAATGCAGCGTAGTTTCCAACAACTACTAAACGAGAGCATGAAGATCGAAGCTCCGGAAAGGCAACCTAGAGAACACCTTGGAGTGGAACACACCATCTCTCTACACCCCATACCCAATTTGTAGGCCTAATGCAGCGTAGTTTCCAACAACTACTAAACGAGAGCATGAAGATCGAAGCAATGGCGAGGAAACCTGGGGAACACCTTGGAGTGGAACACACCATCTCTCTACACCCCATACCCAATTTGTAGGCCTAATGCAGCGTAGTTTCCAACAACTACTAAACGAGAGCATGAAGATCGAAGCTCAGGAAAGGCAACCTGGAGAACACCTTGGAGTGGAACACACCATCTCTCTACACCCCATACCCAATTTGTAGGCCTAATGCAGCGTAGTTTCCAACAACTACTAAACGAGAGCATGAAGATCGAAGCTCAGGAAAGGCAACCTGGAGAACACCTTGGAGTGGAACACACCATCTCTCTACACCCCATACCCAATTTGTAGGCCTAATGCAGCGTAGTTTCCAACAACTACTAAACGAGAGCATGAAGATCGAAGCAATGGCGAGGAAACCTGGGGAACACCTTGGAGTGGAACACACCATCTCTCTACACCCCATACCCAATTTGTAGGCCTAATGCAGCGTAGTTTCCAACAACTACTAAACGAGAGCATGAAGATCGAAGCTCAGGAAAGGCAACCTGGAGAACACCTTGGAGTGGAACACACCATCTCTCTACACCCCATACCCAATTTGTAGGCCTAATGCAGCGTAGTTTCCAACAACTACTAAACGAGAGCATGAAGATCGAAGCTCAGGAAAGGCAACCTGGAGAACACCTTGGAGTGGAACACACCATCTCTCTACACCCCATACCCAATTTGTAGGCCTAATGCAGCGTAGTTTCCAACAACTACTAAACGAGAGCATGAAGATCGAAGCAATGGCGAGGAAACCTGGGGAACACCTTGGAGTGGAACACACCATCTCTCTACACCCCATACCCAATTTGTAGGCCTACTTCAGCGTAGTTTCCAACAACTACTAAACGAGAGCATGAAGATTGAAGCTCAGGAAAGGCAACCTGGAGAACACCTTGGAGTGGAACACACCATCTCTCTACACCCCATACCCAATTTGTAGGCCTAATGCAGCGTAGTTTCCAACAACTACTAAACGAGAGCATGAAGATTGAAGCTCAGGAAAGGCAACCTGGAGAACACCTTGGAGTGGAACACACCATCTCTCTACACCCCATACCCAATTTGTAGGCCTAATGCAGCGTAGTTTCCAACAACTACTAAACGAGAGCATGAAGATTGAAGTAATGGAGAGGAAACCTGGGGAACACCTTGGAGTGTAACACACCATCTCTCTACACCCCATACCCAATTTGTAGGCCTAATGCAGCGTAGTTTCCAACAACTACTAAACGAGAGCATGAAGATTGAAGCAATGGAGAGGAAACCTGGGGAACACCTTGGAGTGTAACACACCATCTCTCTACACCCCATACCCAATTTGTAGGCCTAATGCAGCGTAGTTTCCAACAACTACTAAACGAGAGCATGAAGATTGAAGCAATGGAGAGGAAACCTGGGGAACACCTTGGGGAGGCAGACACCGTTAGTAGGTCCTACCAAAGTTGTACACCCAATGCAGTTTTAAAATTCCTAGAGGCTGAAAACAAGACTATTGACGCTCAGCTTTTTTCAAAGGAACACAGCTGAATTGAGTGGCGCAGACAGACACAGGTAGTAGGACTCAAACCAAAAATGTGGCTCACTGCAGCAGAAAAAAGTTACAGGGGTACACAAGCTGCAGTGCTCTGGGCAGTGGAGGACAATTTCAATAGTGAACCGCAGACAGACTTTGTACGCCTACTATTAAAAAAAGGATGCTCTATGCAATTATAAATAGGTTCCAGGGGTACACGGGCAGCAGTGGTGTGGTCAGTGGAGGCCTAGTGGAAGGAGTGACCGCAGACAGGCATCGAAGGCCTAAAATAATAACACATGGCTGTAGGCAATTTTAAATTGGTTCCAGGGGAACACGGGCAGCAGTGGCCTGGTCAGTGTAGTAGTAGTAGAAAGAACGGACCGCAGACAGGCATCGAAGGCCGAAAATAAAAAAATTGGGCTGGCTGTAGGCAATTTTAAATTGGTTCCAGGGGTACACGGGCAGCAGTGGTGTGGTCAGTGGAGGCCTAGTGGAAGGAGTGACCGCAGACAGGCATCGAAGGCCTAAAATAATAAAGCATGGCTGTAGGCAATTTTAAATTGGTTCCAGGGGAACACGGGCAGCAGTGGCCTGGTCAGTGTAGTAGTAGTAGAAAGAACGGACCGCAGACAGGCATCGAAGGCCTAAAATAAAAAAATTGGGCTGGCTGTAGGCAATTTTAAATTGGTTCCAGGGGTACACGGGCAGCAGTGGTGTGGTCAGTGGAGGCCTAG
Organism: Ranitomeya imitator; assembly: GCF_032444005.1. NCBI lineage: Eukaryota > Metazoa > Chordata > Amphibia > Anura > Dendrobatidae > Ranitomeya > Ranitomeya imitator. Next base: position 454,787,582 of record NC_091287.1, on the reverse strand, counting down.
TGGAAGGAGTGACCGCAGACAGGCATCGAAGGCCTAAAATAATAACACATGGCTGTAGGCAATTTTAAATTGGTTCCAGGGGTACACGGGCAGCAGTGGCCTGGTCAGTGTAGTAGTAGTAGAAAGAACGGACCGCAGACAGGCATCGAAGGCCTAAAATAAAAAAATTGGGCTGGCTGTAGGCAATTTTAAATTGGTTCCAGGGGTACACGGGCAGCAGTGGTGTGGTCAGTGGAGGCCTAGTGGAAGGAGTGACCGCAGACAGGCATCGAAGGCCTAAAATAATAACACATGGCTGTAGGCAATTTTAAATTGGTTCCAGGGGTACACGGGCAGCAGTGGCCTGGTCAGTGTAGTAGTAGTAGAAAGAACGGACCGCAGACAGGCATCGAAGGCCTAAAATAAAAAAATTGGGCTGGCTGTAGGCAATTTTAAATTGGTTCCAGGGGTACACGGGCAGCAGTGGTGTGGTCAGTGGAGGCATATTGTAAGGAGTGACCGCAGACAGGCATCGAAGGCCTAAAATAATAACACATGGCTGTAGGCAATTTTAAATTGGTTCCAGGGGTACACGGGCAGCAGTGGCCTGGTCAGTGTAGTAGTAGTAGAAAGAACGGACCGCAGACAGGCATCGAAGGCCTAAAATTAAAAAATTGGGCTGGCTGTAGGCAATTTTAAATTGGTTCCAGGGGTACACGGGCAGCAGTGGTGTGGTCAGTGGAGGCCTAGTGGAAGGAGTGACCACAGACAGGCATCAAAGGCCTAAAATAATAACACATGGCTGTAGGCAATTTTAAATTGGTTCCAGGGGAACACAGGCAGCAGTGGCCTGGTCAGTGTAGTAGTAGTTGAAAGAACGGACCGCAGACAGGCATCGAAGGCCTAAAATAAAAAAATTGGGCTGGCTGTAGGCAATTTTAAATTGGTTCCAGGGGTACACGGGCAGCAGTGGTGTGGTCAGTGGAGGCATAATGTAAGGAGTGACCGCAGACAGGCATCGAAGGCCTAAAATAATAACACATGGCTGTAGGCAATTTTAAATTGGTTCCAGGGGTACACGGGCAGCAGTGGCCTGGTCAGTGTAGTAGTAGTAGAAAGAACGGACCGCAGACAGGCATCGAAGGCCTAAAATAAAAAAATGGGGCTGGCTGTAGGCAATTTTAAATTGGTTCCAGGGGTACACGGGCAGCAGTGGTGTGGTCAGTGGAGGCATATTGTAAGGAGTGACCGCAGACAGGCATCGAAGGCCTAAAATAATAACACATGGCTGTAGGCAATTTTAAATTGGTTCCAGGGGTACCCCCTGGTTATGGGGGACTTTAACTACCCGGATATTAACTGGGAAAGTGAAACCTGTGAAACCCATAAAGGCAACAGGTTTCTGCTAATAACCAAGAAAAATTATCTTTCACAATTGGTGCAGAATCCAACCAGAGGAGCAGCACTTTTAGACCTAATACTATCTAATAGACCTGACAGAATAACAAATCTGCAGGTGGTTGGGCATCTAGGAAATAGCGACCACAATATTGTACAGTTTCACCTGTCTTTCACTAGGGGGACTTGTCAGGGAGTCACAAAAACACTGAACTTTAGGAAGGCAAAGTTTGACCAGCTTAGAGATGCCCTTAATCTGGTAGACTGGGACAATATCCTCAGAAATAAGAATACAGATAATAAATGGGAAATGTTTAAGAACATCCTAAATAGGCAGTGTAAGCGGTTTATACCTTGTGGGAATAAAAGGACTAGAAATAGGAAAAACCCAATGTGGCTAAACAAAGAAGTAAGACAGGCAATTAACAGTAAAAAGAAAGCATTTGCACTACTAAAGCAGGATGGCACCATTGAAGCTTTAAAAAACTATAGGGAGAAAAATACTTTATCTAAAAAACTAATTAAAGCTGCCAAAAAGGAAACAGAGAAGCACATTGCTAAGGAGAGTAAAACTAATCCCAAACTGTTCTTCAACTATATCAATAGTAAAAGAATAAAAACTGAAAATGTAGGCCCCTTAAAAAATAGTGAGGAAAGAATGGTTGTAGATGACGAGGAAAAAGCTAACATATTAAACACCTTCTTCTCCACGGTATTCACGGTGGAAAATGAAATGCTAGGTGAAATCCCAAGAAACAATGAAAACCCTATATTAAGGGTCACCAATCTAACTCAAGAAGAGGTGCGAAATCGGCTAAATAAGATTAAAATAGATAAATCTCCGGGTCCGGATGGCATACACCCACGAGTACTAAGAGAACTAAGTAATGTAATAGATAAACCATTATTTCTTATTTTTAGTGACTCTATAGCGACAGGATCTGTTCCGCAGGACTGGCGCATAGCAAATGTGGTGCCAATATTCAAAAAGGGCTCTAAAAGTGAACCTGGAAATTATAGGCCAGTAAGTCTAACCTCTATTGTTGGTAAAATATTTGAAGGGTTTCTGAGGGATGTTATTCTGGATTATCTCAATGAGAATAACTGTTTAACTCCATATCAGCATGGGTTTATGAGAAATCGCTCCTGTCAAACCAATCTAATCAGTTTTTATGAAGAGGTAAGCTATAGGCTGGACCACGGTGAGTCATTGGACGTGGTATATCTCGATTTTTCCAAAGCGTTTGATACCGTGCCGCACAAGAGGTTGGTACACAAAATGAGAATGCTTGGTCTGGGGGAAAATGTGTGTAAATGGGTTAGTAACTGGCTTAGTGATAGAAAGCAGAGGGTGGTTATAAATGGTATAGTCTCTAACTGGGTCGCTGTGACCAGTCGGGTACCGCAGGGGTCGGTATTGGGACCTGTTCTCTTCAACATATTCATTAATGATCTGGTAGAAGGCTTACACAGTAAAATATCGATATTTGCAGATGATACAAAACTATGTAAAGCAGTTAATACAAGAGAAGATTGTATTCTGCTACAGATGGATCTGGATAAGTTGGAAACTTGGGCTGAAAGGTGGCAGATGAGGTTTAACAATGATAAATGTAAGGTAACACACATGGGAAGAAGGAATCAATATCACCATTACACACTGAATGGGAAACCACTGGGTAAATCTGACAGGGAGAAGGACTTGGGGATCCTAGTTAATGATAAACTTACCTGGAGCAGCCAGTGCCAGGCAGCAGCTGCCAAGGCAAACAGGATCATGGGGTGCATTAAAAGAGGTCTGGATACACATGATGAGAGCATTATACTGCCTCTGTACAAATCCCTAGTTAGACCGCACATGGAGTACTGTGTCCAGTTTTGGGCACCGGTGCTCAGGAAGGATATAATGGAACTAGAGAGAGTACAAAGGAGGGCAACAAAATTAATAAAGGGGATGGGAGAACTACAATACCCAGATAGATTTGCGAAATTAGGATTATTTAGTCTAGAAAAAAGACGACTGAGGGGCGATCTAATAACCATGTATAAGTATATAAGGGGACAATACAAATATCTCGCTGAGGATCTGTTTATACCAAGGAAGGTGACGGGCACAAGGGGGCATTCTTTGCGTCTGGAGGAGAGAAGGTTTTTCCACCAACATAGAAGAGGATTCTTTACTGTTAGGGCAGTGAGAATCTGGAATTGCTTGCCTGAGGAGGTGGTGATGGCGAACTCAGTCGAGGGGTTCAAGAGAGGCCTGGATGTCTTCCTGGAGCAGAACAATATTGTATCATACAATTATTAGGTTCTGTAGAAGGACGTAGATCTGGGGATTTATTATGATGGAATATAGGCTGAACTGGATGGACAAATGTCTTTTTTCGGCCTTACTAACTATGTTACACGGGCAGCAGTGTCCTGGTCAGTGTAGTAGTAGTAGAAAGAAAGGACCGCAGACAGGCATCGAAGGCCTAACATAACAAAAATGTCAATACAATGGTATTGTCAGTGGCAGGCATTGAAGGATGTCAGCGCATAGACTAAACATTGGTGGAGCTGTGAGATAATTTTGCAAGTGGTAGAGCACTGTTTGAGCTGGGGGGGGGAACTGTCTTGTGGCCGGCGGTACAGGCCCAGGGCCCCTCATATTACAACGGTGTGTCTGACATTGGGTGGGCACCACCACCGCCAGAGACACTTTATTGTACTAGGAGGGACCCAGTGGCAGTGCCGTAGACCAAAAGCGGGCACACCCACCTCTTCAGACAAACAGCACTCTCACGGGTGCTGGCGCCAAGTGTCGATACCACGGCCCCGTGTGGGGAGTTTGGCCATTTAGTGAGGTGTAAACATGTCGTATGCTGGACAATCAGGTGCAGAAAATTACGAGATTGGAAAAGTCATTCAGAATAGTCCACAGGCAAGACCTTTTCATAGGAAAGCTAGGTGTCAGCCGGGCAAGGTGGGGCAAAAGATTTCGAAATCCAGTTGTGGTTCATTTTAATGAAGGTTAGATCATCTACATTTTGGGTAGCCAGACGAGTCCTTTTTTCTGTTAGTATTGAACCTGCAGCACTGAATACTCTTTCTGATAGGACACTAGCTGCCGGGCAAGCAAGCTCCTGCAATGCATATTCTGCCAATTCTGGCCAGGTGTCTAATTTGGATGCCCAGTAATCAAATGGGAATGACGGTTGAGGGAGAACATCGATAAGGGATGAAAAATAGTTTGTAACCATACTCGACAAATGTTGTCTCCTGTCACTTTGAATTGATGCTGCAGTACCTGTCCTGTCTGCGGTCATAGCAAAATCACTCCACAACCTGGTCAGAAAACCCCTCTGGCCAACGCCACTTCTGATTTCTGCCCCTCTAACTCCTCTGGTCTGCTGGCCCCTGCAGCTCGTGTGAGAACGATCACGGGCGCTGTGTGCAGGGAATGCCAGAAGCAAACGGTCAACAAGAGTTGATTGTTTGGTTGCTAATATTAGTTCCAAGTTCTCATGTGGCATTATATTTTGCAATTTGCCTTTATAGCGAGGATCAAGGAGGCAGGCCAACCAGTAATCGTCATCGTTCATCATTTTAGTTATGCGTGTGTCCCTTTTGAGGATACGTAAGGCATAATCCGCCATGTGGGCCAAAGTTCCAGTTCTCAAATCTGCGGTTGTGCTTGGTTGAGGGGCAGTTTCAGGCAAATCCACGTCACTTGTGTCCCTCCAAAAACCAGAACCCGGCCTTGCCGCGCCACCAATTTCCAGTGGCCCCGGAAAAGCTTCCTCATTAAAAACATTATCATCCCCATCATCCTCCTCGTCCTCCTCCTCCTCTTCGCCCGCTAACTCGTCCTGTACACTGCCCTGGCCAGACAATGGCTGACTGTCATCAAGGCTTTCCTCTTCCTCAGCTGCAGACGCCTGATCCTTTATGTGCGTCAAACTTTGCATCAGCAGACGCATTAGGGGGATGCTCATGCTTATTATGGCGTTGTCTGCACTAACCAGCCGTGTGCATTCCTCAAAACACTGAAAGACTTGACACATGTCTTGAATCTTCGACCACTGCACACCTGACAACTCCATGTCTGCCATCCTACTGCCTGCCCGTGTATGTGTATCCTCCCACAAAAACATAACAGCCCGCCTCTGTTCGCACAGTCTCTGAAGCATTTGCAGTGTTGAGTTCCACCTTGTTGCAACGTCTATGATTAGGCGATGCTGGGGAAGGTTCAAAGAACGCTGATAGGTCTGCATACGGCTGGAGTGTACGGGCGAACGGCGGATATGTGAGCAAAGTCCACGCACTTTGAGGAGCAGGTCGGATAACCCGGATAACTTTTCAGGAAGCACTGCACCACCAGGTTTAAGGTGTGAGCCAGGCAAGGAATGTGTTTCAGTTGGGAAAGGGAGATGGCAGCCATGAAATTCCTTCCGTTATCACTCACTACCTTGCCTGCCTCAAGATCTACAGTGCCCAGCCACGACTGCGTTTCTTTCTGCAAGAACTCGGACAGAACTTCCGCGGTGTGTCTGTTGTCGCCCAAACACTTTATAGCCAATACAGCCTGCTGACGTTTGCCAGTAGCTGCCCCATAATGGGAGACCTGGTGTGCAACAGTGGCAGCTGCGGATGGAGTGGTTGTGCGACTGCGGTCTGTGGACGAGCTCTCGCTTCTGCAGGAGGACGAAGAGGAGGAGGAGGGGGTGCGAACGGCTACAGCCAACTGTTTCCTAGACCGTGGGCTAGGCAGAACTGTCCCAAACTTGCTGTCCCCTGTGGACCCTGCATCCACAACATTCACCCAGTGTGCCGTGATGGACACGTAACGTCCCTGGCCATGCCTACTGGTCCATGCATCTGTTGTCAGGTGCACCTTTGTGCTCACAGATTGCCTGAGTGCATGGACGATGCGCTCTTTAACATGCTGGTGGAGGGCTGGGATGGCTTTTCTGGAAAAAAAGTGTCGACTGGGTAGCTCGTAGCGTGGTACAGCGTAGTCCATCAGGGCTTTGAAAGCTTCGCTTTCAACTAACCGGTAGGGCATCATCTCTAACGAGATTAGTCTAGCTATGTGGGCGTTCAAACCCTGTGTACGCGGATGCGAGGCTCAGTACTTCCTTTTTCTAACCATAGTCTCATGTAGGGTGAGCTGGACTGGAGAGCTGGAGATCGTGGAACTAGCGGGGGTGCCGGTGGACATGGCAGACTGAGAGACGGTGGGAGATGGTATTGTTGCCGCCGGTGCCCTAGATGCAGTGTTTCCTACTACGAAACTGGTGATTCCCTGACCCTGACTGCTTTGTCCTGGCAAAGAAACCTGCACAGATACTGCAGGTGGTGCGGAAAATGGTGGCCCTACACTGCCGTAAGGGATGTTGCGTTGCTGACTAGCTTCATTGGCCGAGGGTGCTACAACCTTAAGGGACGTTTGGTAGTTAGTCCAGGCTTGCAAATGCATGCTGGTTAAATGTCTATGCATGCAACTTGTATTGAGACTTTTCAGATTCTGTCCTCTGCTTAAGGTAGTTGAACATTTTTGACAGATGACTTTGAGCTGATCAATTGGATGTTGTTTAAAAAAATGCCAGACTGCACTCTTTCTAGCATCGGATACCTTTTCAGGCATTGCAGACTGAGCTTTAACCGGATGGCCACGCTGTCCTCCAACAGGTTTTGGCTTTGCCACGCGTTTTGGGCAAGATACGGGCCCGGCAGATGGAACCTGTTGCGATGTTGATGCCTGCTGCGGCCCCTCCTCCTCCGCTTCAGAACTGCTGCCGCCTGCACCCTGTTCCACCAATGGCTGCCAATCGGGGTCAAGAACTGGGTAATCTATTACCTCTTCTTGTAGCTCGTGTGCAACTTCGTCTGTGTCACCGTGTCGGTCGGTGGTATAGCGTTCGTGATGGGGCAACATAGTCTCATCAGGGTCTGATTCTTGATCATTACCCTGCGAGGGCAATGTTGTGGTCTGAGTCAAAGGACCAGCATAGTAGTCTGGCTGTGGCTGTGCATCAGTGCACTCCATGTCAGATTCAACTTGTAATGGGCATGGACTGTTAACTGCTTCACTTTCTAAGCCAGGGACGGTATGTGTAAAGAGCTCCATGGAGTAACCCGTTGTGTCGCCTGCTGCATTCTTCTCTGTTGTTGTTTTTGCTGAAGAGGACAAGGAAGCGACTTGTCCCTGACCGTGAACATCCACTAACGACGCGCTGCTTTGACATTTACCAGTTTCACGAGAGGAGGCAAAAGAGCTAGAGGCTGAGTCAGCAAGATAAGCCAAAACTTGCTCTTGCTGCTCCGGCTTTAAAAGCGGTTTTCCTACTCCCAGAAAAGGGAGCGTTCGAGGCCTTGTGTAGCCAGACGACGAACCTGGCTCCACAGCTCCAGACTTAGGTGCAATATTTTTTTTTCCACGACCAGCTGATGCTCCACCACTACCACTACCCTCATTACCAGCTGACAATGAACGCCCCCGGCCACGACCTCTTCCACCAGACTTCCTCATTGTTTTAAAAACGTAACCAAACTAACGGTATTTGTTGCTGTCACACAACTTACACGGTGAGCTATAACTTCAGTATGATTTAGCTACCCCTTTACAGGTGAGTGAGACCACAACGAAAATCAGGCACAATGTTACACACTCTGTTGTTGGTGGCAACAAATGAGAGAGATGCCACACACGCAGGACTGTCACTGAAGCACAAATGTAAATATTAATCTCCCACTGATTTGATTTTTTTTTTTTTTCAGGGAGACTTTAGGAAAAAAAAATAATAGAATAAAATGATTTTTTCAGGAAGAATTTAGAAACCAAATAAAATAAAATGATTTTTTCAAGGAGAATTTAGAAAACAAATAAAACAAAAAAAGGCTTTCTATGGCCCCCTGAGTGAGAGATGACGCACACAGGAGTCAGGAGTGGCACACAAGCCCAGAGGCCAATATTTATCTCCCCCTGATTGATGTAGTGATTTTTTCATGTAGATTTTGGAACCCAAATCAAGCTAAAAAAATAATAGGCTTTCTATGGCCCACAATTGGAGAGAGAGAGAGAGAGATGGCACACCCAGGAGTCAAGACTGGCACACAAGCAGAAAGGGCAATATTAATCTCCCACTGATTTGATTTTTTTTTTTTTTCCAGGGAGACTTTAGAAAAAAAAATAATAAAAAAAAATAATTTTTTCAGGGAGAATTTAGAAACCAAATAAAACAAAAAATAGGCTTTCTATGGCCCACTGAGTGAGAGATGACGCACACAGGAGTCAGGAGTGGCACACAAGCCCAGAGGCCAATATTTATCTCCCACTGATTGATTTATTGATTTTTTCAGGTAGAATTTAGAAGCCAAATCAACCAAAAAAATAAATAGGCTTTCTATGGCCCACTATTTGTGAGAGAGATGGCACGCTCAGGACTGGCACACAAGCCCAGAGGCCAATATTAATCTCCCACTTTTTTTTTTTTCAGGGAAAATTTATAAACCCAATAAAAAAAATAATAAATAGGCTTTCTATGGCCCACTATCTGAGAGAGAGAGATGGCACGCTTAGGACTGGCACACAAGCCCAAAGGCCAATATTAATCTCCCTTTTTTTTTCAGGGAGAATTTATAAAACCAAAAAAAAATAAATAAATAGGCTTTCTATGGCCCACTATTTGTGAGAGAGAGATGGCACGCTCAGGACTGGCACACAAGCCCAGAGGCCAATATTAATCTCCCACTTTTTTTTTTTTCCAGGGAAAATTTATAAACCCAATAAAAAAAATAATAAATAGGCTTTCTATGGCCCACTATCTGAGAGAGAGAGATGGCACGCTTGGGACTGGCACACAAGCCCAAAGGCCAATATTAATCTCCCACTGATTGATTTATTGATTTTTTCAGGTAGAATTTAGAACCCAAATGAAGCAAAAAAAAAAAAAATAGGCTTTCTAGGGCCCACTGAGTGAGTGATGATGCACACAGGAGTCAGGAGTGGCACACAAGCCCTGAGGCCAATATTTTTCTCCCACTGATTGATGTAGTGATTTTTTCAGGTAGATTTTAGAACCCAAATCAAGCAAAAAAATAAATAGGCTTTCTATGGCCCACTGACTGAGAGATGGCACACACAGGAGTCAAGAGTGGCACACAAGCCCTGAGGCCAATATTTTTCTCCCACTGATTGATGTAGTGATTTTTTCAGGTAGATTTTATAACCCAAATCAAGCAAAAAAATAAATAGGCTTTCTATGGCCCACTGAGTGAGAGATGGCACACACAGGGATGGCACTCTAGCAGAAATGTCAATCTTAATCTCCCACAAAAAAAAATAAATAAAAACAGGGAGTGTCCAACAATTACTATCTCCCTGCAGTAATCTCAGCCAGGTATGGCAGGCAGCAATAAGGAGTGGACTGATGCACAAATTAAATAAAAAGTGTGGACAAACAAAAAAGATAGCTGTGCAGAAAGGAAGGAACAAGAGGATTTGTGCTTTGAAAAAAGCAGTTGGTTTGCACAGCGGCGTACACACAGCAATGCAGCTATCAGGGAGCCTTCTAGGGCAGCCCAATGAGCTACAGCGCTGAGGGAAAAAAAAAAATGTAGCTTCCACTGTCCCTGCACACCGAAGGTGGTGTTGGGCAGTGGAAATCGCTACAGCACAAGCGGTTTGGTGGTTAATGGACCCTGCCTAACGCTATCCCTGCTTCTGACGAAGCGGCAGCAACCTCTCCCTAAGCTCAGATCAGCAGCAGTAACATGGCGGTCGGCGGGAACGCCCCTTTATAGCCCCTGTGACGCCGCAGACAGCAAGCCAATCACTGCAATGCCCTTCTCTAAGATGGTGGGGACCAGGATCTATGTCATCACGCTGCCTGCGTTTACCTTCATTGGCTGAGAAATGGCGCTTTTCGCGTCATTGAAACGCGACTTTGGCGCGAAAGTCGCGTACCGCATGGCCGACCCCGCACAGGGGTCGGATCGGGTTTCATGAAGCCCGACTTTGCCAAAAGTCGGCGACTTTTGAAAATGAACGACCCGTTTCGCTCAACCCTACTCAAGACTTCCATACATTAAAATGAGCTCTCATGCACACAGTAGAATTTAGCAATGGATGGGGGTATAATTTGGGACCTGTCTAAAAGGTATTGCCTGTGGGCATTATTATTTGTTTTACTCACTTATATGACCCCATTAATTCCACAGAGATTTTCAGACATTATTGCCACTGTCCTCATTGAGGCTCACAATCTAGATTCCCTAGCAGTATGTTTTTGGAGTGTGGGAGGAATCCGGAAAACCTGGAGCAAATCCACACAAACTAATACTTTGTGAATTATACAGGAGCTTGTCACAAAATTAGAATATCTTAAAAAAAAAAAAAATTATTTCAATTCTTCAATGCAAAAAATGAAACTCATATATTATATAGAGTCATTACAAACAGAGTGTTCTATTTCAAGTGTTTATTTCTGTTAATGGAGCCAATGAAAACCCAACAGTCATTATCTCAGTAAATTAGAATAATTAGCAAAAATCATCTGCAAATGCTTCCAAAGCACTTAAAAAGGTCTGTTTCAGGTCATTTCTAAAGAAGCTAGCTGTTCACAGAGTGCTGTATCCAAACATATTAATGTAAGGTTGAGTGGAAGGAAAAAGTGTGGTAGAAAAAGGTGCACAAGCAACCAGGATAACCGTAGCCTTGAAATGATTGTTAAGAAAAGGCCATTCAAAAATTTGAGGGAGATTCACAAGGAGTGGACTGCTGCTGAGTCATTGCTTCAAGAGCCACCACACACAGACGTATCTAGGACATGGGCTACAAGTGTCGCATTCCTTGTGTCAAGCCACTCATGACCAATAGACAACGCCAGAAGCGTCTTACCTTGGCCAAGGAGAAAAAGAATTGGACTGTTGATCAGTGGTCCAAGGTGTTGTTTTCAGATGAATGTAAATTTTGCATTTCATTTGGAAATCAAGGTCCCAGAGTCTGGAAGAAGAGAGGAGAGACACACAATCCAAGCTGCTTGAGGTCTAGTATGAAGTTTCCACAATAAGTGATGGTTTGGGGAGCCATGTCATCTGCCTGTGTAGGTCCACTGTGCTTCATCAGGAAATAATCAGCACAGCCATCTACCAGGAAATTTTAGAGCACTTCATGCTTCCATTTGCCTACAAGCTTTTTAGAGATAGAAATTTCATTCTCCAGCAGGACTTGGGTTATTGTCAAGAGGAAGAGGAGACACACCAGACCAAACAATGCAGACGAGCTGACAGCTGCTATCAAAGCAACCTGGGCTTCCATAGCACCTCAGCAGTGCCACAGGCTGATCGCCTCCATGCATTGCCACATTGATGCAGTAATTGATGCAAAATGAGCCCTGACAAGTATGGAGTGCATTTACTGAACATACATTTCAGTAGGCCAACATTTTCAGAATTTAAAATCATTTTTCAAGCTGGCTTTATAAAGTATTCTTATTTACTGTGATAATGATTTTTGTGTTTTCATTGGCTGTGAGCCATAATCATCAACATTAGCAGAAATAAACACTTTTGAGGAGACTGTTTTCCATTGGGGAACAAAAGGTGGTACTATGTTGCTTTTTTCCTTCATCTGACACAGTGTAAAAGTCGGGAAAAAAATGGGGAGTGTGCTCTATAAACAATTAGCTATAGATGACTGTATGTTATTTTCTGCAAAATGAGTATTGGCTAAAAGAAGTGATGGCGGTCTGTGCCAGATGAAGAAGAAAAGTGAAGATGAAGGACTTCACCTAGAGACACCACTGGTAAGTCACTCTATCACATGTATACGCAAGCTATACACTATACACAGAGCTCCTGTGTATAATGTCACTGGTGATCACTGTATTATCTGTACACCATATACAGAGTTCCTGTAAGTAATGTCACTGGTGGTAATAACAGTGTTGTTAGCATTGTGGTTATTATAGAATGGTAGTCTCCTTGAAGTGGAGACCATCAGACTACTGCATCAACAGATTCTAGTAATTCTAACAATTAAAGGCAAAAGGCACTTAAAGGCAAACTATTAACCTTTCTATATCAATGATCAGTGTGAGGAGCTGGCCTTGTTCTAAAGAATGGTCCAATGTCCATTGGTCTAAGGGATGCCGAATTTTTCCCAGCATGGAGCACCAGTTAGGTTGATCTTATTGGTATGTTTTATTAGAGATTTGCTTACTGTGTTCAGGGGCCTCAAGTCATTGTTCTCCCAGTCACTAGTCCTATTGTGAGGATAGGCATAGTAGACCCATCGGAGTAGTCACCACAGGGGGTCTCACATTCAGTCCATGATGGGGCTTAGCCTGAGGAAAATACCAAAGTACAGTCAGCTTTGTGGGGGTGCTTGTGGGCTCAATTCCTGAGGGGAAGCCTGGAGTATTTAGGACAATAACGAGGAAATAGAGTAGCTGTTGCTGTGGGCAACAGTGGGTACTGCCTGATAAAGGGGCGGTGGAAATACCAATTCTGGGTTGGGATCTTGTGGACTGAGGGCGTTGTATTTTGGCCATCTACTTGGAGTTGCTGTTTAATCATGGATGGAGAAAGATAACTAATTGCATTGTCAACCTGCCTAAATGATTATTTAACCCAAAACCTCTTCACAATCATTATTGTATTATTCAGTCACTATGTCTTGGTAATATGTGATCTGATTATGGCGTTGCAGTATTTCTCCCTTGTATGTAGTATTATTCAGCACTTTTTGGTCTGGTCAGAGTGTTGCCTAATTTCTCTCTTACATGTAGTATTATTTGGTCACTATGTGGTCTGGTCAAAGTATGGTGGTATTTGTCCCTTGTATGTAGTTTTATTTGTTCAATATATGGTGGTAATATGCAGTCTAGTCACAGTGTGGCGGTATTTCTCCTTTTCATAGTATATTGTATTATACTGTCACTATGGGGTAGTAATATGTAGTCCAGTCATGATGTGGTGGTGTTTCTCGTTTGTATGTGGTACTGGTCTTGGTATAGTGGATTGTGTTGTGTATGGAGGTCATTTGTTCTCTCCGATATTAATTAGGAGAAGATTCTTTATTTGCCATAATGATTAAATACTTGGAACAAGGTGCACTTATAGGGGTTTTCCGGTGAAAACAAGTACACAGGATAAGTGATAAGTTATTGATTGGTGGAGGACTGACTGCTGGGACCCGCACTGATATGCAGAATATGGAACTTCTATCTCCATTAGACTGGAGCAGCATGTACAACTTAATCACTGATCCATAAATTCCCTAAGTGGCTGTGAACGCTGCTCTTATTTTCATCTGGAAGCTCCAAAGAGAATGAATGGAGCTGCTTTCAGACATTCCACCTGCTGTTCCATTTTGAAATGGGGATAAAGGAGTCCTGTCAGGAATAAAACTTCCCAATTCTTCTGATCGGTGCAGTTTCCAATGGTCAGACCCCACCAATCACTAAATTATCACTTATCCTGTAGAGCCCAAGAATCGTTAATAACTTGGGAATACAACTTCCCAATTCTTCCAAACGGTGCAGTTTCCGATGGTCAGACCCCACCAATCACTAACTTATCACTTATACCGTGGAGCCCATGGATCGGTAATAACTTATTTTAACCAAATAAGCCCTTTAATACAAACTACTGTAATTGCACCTCCCAGTTATGTTGGTGCAGAGTAGATGTGCAGGAACCGCCTCTGTTTTACAGTGGATGCTCCACTATAAAGGTGATAAAGGCTAACAGGTATTGGCATATAGCTATAGGATGGAATGCTAGAATCAGTTCCTCCTCTGGGCCCCAGACACCCAAGTCTGACCCTTGTTTCAGTGGTTTGTGCCAGTACAGCTTGTCATTGCTGGTAGCCTGTAAACAAAGCATGGGACTGCCACTGCAGCTAAGCTGGTTTGGCATGGAATTTAAGAGATGAGTATTGATTTTGTGTTATATTAGAACATGTGTGGCTGAGACAACCCCTTTAATACTGCCTATACCATGTTTAGGTAACATGCAAACATTTAGCTGAGCATAAGAAGCACTTTATACAAGAACATTGATAAGATAGTAATTTAGTGAGAAAGCATTTATATTTCAAAATTCCTATCACCATTGTGAATATACTGTGCTGTCATCAAGCTGAACAGGACATTTGGGAGGAGTTGGTCACAGGTCGACCACACAATTTTTCTCCTAAATGTAATTTTTAATTTGATGTAGAGCAATGTGGACAACTACTAAAAGTCTGATTACAGGAGCTGAAAAGTGTAATTTAACACCTATTAGTTTAATCATTTTAAACGATTTAATAGAGTTTATGGGATGACATCTCTCTTTGTGGAGAGTGACATGCCTGACATACTAGTGTATATAGGTCATGCAATGCTCCTCTGAGAAATTAAATATGTTAATTATTCTTCGGAGAGGAAGAGGACTTGAACTCTAGTGCCACATATTGGAAGTAGCAAGCCTAAAAGTCAACTGACCCTTTAACCCTACTGACACTGATCTACAAAGCCATCCACAACCTATCCCCTCCAAAGACCTCCTACTCTCCTCCACACTTATTCATTCCTCACACAACCACCTCCAAGATTTCTCCTGAATATCCCCAATCCTCTGGAATTCCACGCCTCAACACATCCGATTATCCACCACCCTCGGATCCTTCAGACGGAACCTGAAAACCCATCTCTTGAGGAAAACCTACAGCCTGCAATAACCATTCTGCCGCCTCATCAACCACCCGAGCTGCTGCATCATCAACCACCCATGCTGCTGCCTCACCAACCACCAGAGCTGCCGCCTCACCACCACCAGAGCTGCTGCCTCACCACCACCAGAGCTGCTGCACCCCTGACCTTCTGTCTCTTCCCCAGTATCCCGTAGAATGGAAGTCCGTAAGGACAGGGTCCTCTTCCCTCTGTACCAGTCTGTCATCTTAAATTTGTGTACTGTAAATGATATCTATAACCCTGTATGAAACCTCTTTCTCATGTACAGCACCATTGAATTAATGGTGCTATATAAATAAATAATAATAGCAATAATAACAAGCCATTGCAACATTAGGATAAAATCTAAACCAGAATCTCAATTTGCAGATACATTTTGGGGTGTTGCCCCTGTTTTGTAGAAAACATGAGATCTGATGTGGCTATAACTGAGGTATCTGACTGGTGTCTAATGGGTAAGATTTCTCCTTGTGAATAGTGACATGCTTTACAGGCCAGTGTAAGGAGACTTATAGGCCATGCAATGCTCCTCTGGGAAATTAAATATGCAAACTGCCTCTTCAGAGAGAAAGACAAGTCGAACTGTAGTGCCACATATTGAAAGCAGCAATTCTAAAAGTCAATATCGATCCTTTAACGAGCCTAGCAAAGCTTTCACATAAAAGCCAAACCAGAATCTCAATTTTTAGAGACATTTTTCTGGGTATTGCGCCTCCTATGACATTTCCTTTCTTGTTTCTTGGAATGCCCATCAATATTGTATACAAACAGATATTTGTTTAACTGTTTTCTTGACTTTACTTTGAAATCTAAAGAAGTGGTTGTGATATATACAAAAAACTACACTGATGACCACTGAAACTGTATCGGCTGCACATCCAAAAACCACAAACTTTAAATGCAAATTTAATTTTAGTTTTCACTGCAGCTGTGATACTATCATTAAGCTATAGAGCAGTGTCTCCAACCTGAGGCTGAAAGTTGAATTTACAACCTGTAATGAAAAAAAATAAAAGATTTGTCTCACAAATAGTCTGTTCTAAATGCCCTGTGAAAGCACCCCTAACACTGGCAGGGTCTTGGTGAGCATGATTAAAAATTTATAATGTTTTTAAGGCATTTTCCTTCTGGTGTTCACTGATGCTTTTTGCACCAAATTCATCAAAATGTTGTAAAAGGTTCTTGAATTTTGCACAAAATGAAAAATGCTCTTTATTTTTTACATTTAGCTTATTTGCAACTTTTTAGCCCAAAAAGTCAAATATTCAGCTGTAACTTGTTCAGAAATTCCTGACGTACCGAAGGATCTTTTAAAAAATGTTGTTACTTTGGAAAAAATTGCTAGCGATAAATCAGGCGAATGCATCTGGAAACCCAAAACGTTGCCCAAAGGGGTTAACTGAAAAAGAGTGAAAAAAAAAACCAACAATCACAATAAATCCAATAATTTTGTCACAGCTATAAAGTGAGAGGTAAATTATAACATAACTTTTATTAACTATGTATTAAAATACAGCCACACAATATTAAAAATTGTTGATCATGTAACCAAGGCGATTGACTATCACCTGTACATACAAAGACAAAACCCAGATATTATGAATATCAATAAAATATTCTTATCCAATTAAATCAAACTCAGTAACCCAATCAGATGAAATCTGCAGTATCTGCAAAGGGGTTAATCTCCAAGATAGAAAAACATGACAATGGTAAAACCTTTTAGGAGTACAAATAACCCAACCAGTAAGAATAAACCACACAAAAATGGAGTTAAAAAACAGAACGGTTGAAATCAACAATGGTTAGACGTTACCTAGTCTGCTAATCAACCTTGTCCAGCAGCATAATTCAGATGAAACATCTAATATATAAAGTTGAATGTGTGTGTGTGTATGTCTGGGATTGGCATCTGCACCGTCGCATCTACAGCCACAAAATTTTGCACAGTCACACATCTGGACCCAGAGAGCGTCATAGGCTATGTTGTGAGGCGAAATTTTAACCCCACGCGTTCCAATTCACCAAACAATTTTGCCCCTAGCTACATAATGGGGAAAAAGTGAAAGGAAAAGTGTTGGAGGCAAATTGACAGCTGCCAGATGTGAACAAGGGGGACTTAAAGAATGACAGCGATGGCGCCAAAGAGTATATACCATACAGTTGCTAAGGTGGGGCCACGACATGGGATACTCACCACACACGGGGATATGAACACACACAAAATGCGCCACACACTACTACGTGCTTGAACACATATTACCCTCAGCACACATTTCAACACACATACACCAACCTCGCCACATAAATGTCGAAACACAAAAGTCGCCGCTCAAAACTTGCCATGCGCAAAACTCACCACATGCAAAACTAGGCTCACGCAAAACTCGCCACACGTGCAAAATTCACCTCATGGAAAACTCACCACACGCAAAACTTGCACACGCGGAAAAATTGCTACATGCACAAAAGTTGCAACACATGCAAAAGTTGCCTCACACAAAACTTGCACATACTCAAAACGCACCACACATAAAACTCGCCATGTGCAAAACTCGCTGTGCGCAAAACTTGCTGCACACAACTTGCTACACTAACGTGTCACATGCAACTCGACACACAAAAAGTTGCTACACGCATATCGCCACACAAAACTCACCTCACAAAAGTCGCTACATGCATGTCGCCACATGCCACTCAACACACACAACTTGACACATGAAACTCGCCCTAAAACACACACAAGTCTGGTATTATCCTTCAAAAATAAAAATCTGATTAATAAGCAGACAAACTACAAGAGCAACAAATGTACCATATAGGAAATACGGCAGCTATCAGTCACATGACCTGTCTATTATGTGTATGTGTGAGCTAATATATACTGCCAGGAGGGAGGGTTTCCTGTTGGCTGGGGATTTATTAGGCTGCCAATTTAGCTTACAAATACTGAGGTAAAAATACTGACCAAATAACGTGTGAATGCGGTCTAATACAGGAGGAGGTGACACACAGGTATATACTATATACAGGGAAGATGACACACAGATATATACTATATACAGGAGAGATGACACACAGGTATATACATATATACAGGAGGAGATGACACACAGGTATATACTATATACAAGAGGAGATGACATACAGGTATATACTATATACAGGAGGAGATGACACACTGGTATATACTATATACAGGAGGAGATGACATACAGGTATATACTATATACAGGAGGAGATGACACACTGGTATATACTATATACAGGGGAGATGACATACAGGTACATATTATATACAGGGGAGATGACACACAGGTATATACTATATACAGGGGAGATGACACACAGGTATATACTATATACAGGGGAGATGACACACACACATATATACTATATACAGGGGAGATGACACAGGTATATACTAATATACTATGTACAGGAGGAGATGACATACAGGTATATATTATATACAGGAGGAGATGACATGCACATATATGCTATATACAGGAGGAGATGACACACAGGTATATACTATATACAGGAGGAGATGACACACATATATACTATATACAGGAGGAGATGACACACAGATATATACTATATACAGGAGCAGATGACATACAGGTACATACTATATACAGGAGGAGATGACACACAGGTATATACTATATACAGGAGCAAATGACACACAGATATATACTATATACAGGAGGAGATGGCTTACAGGTATATACTATATACAGGAGGAGATGACACATGTATATACTATATACAGGAGGAGATGACATACAGGTATATACTATATAAAAGAGGAGATGACACAAAGGTATATAGAGGAGGAGATGACATACAGCAGGTATATACTATATACAGGGGAGATGACATACAGGTATATACTATATATAGGAGGAGATGATATACAGGTATATAGTATGTACAGAAGAGATGACATACAGGTATATCCTATATACAGGAGGAGATGACACATAGGTAGTATATACAATATACAGGAGGTGATGACATACAGCAGGTATATACTATTTACAGGGGAGATAACATACAGGTATATACTATATACAGGAGATGACATACAGGTGTATACTATATATATGGGAGATGACAAACATGTATATACTGAGGGGAAAATGTGAGGTGTGAGGTGAAAATGAAAAGGTGTGAGTGCAAAATTAGAGGAGTGAGGGAAAATAGTGCAGTGATCGGAAAATGACAGATGTGAGGTCAAAATGACAAGTGTTAGGGGGGAATGAGAGGAGTGAGGGGGAAATAAGAGGAGTGAGGGGGAAAATGAGAGGTATAAGGGAGAAAATGAGAGATGTGAGGGGCAAAATGAGAGGCGTGATGGGAAAATAAGAGAAGTGAGGTGCTATAACTAACCACAGATATTTACTATGCCCAGGGAATGCCGGGCACTTCAGCTAGTAAATAATATATGATGAGTGAACTCATTCAGTTGATCAGATTGGTAGGGTCAATTGTTACTAATGATGCCAAGGCCATCCAGAAGCAGTTACATGGTGAGCTCTAAATGTCCCAAAAGATCTGATGCTGTATAGGTCCTCAGGTCCTGTTAACACCCACCCAAACAAGGGAATTCCACAGCCATCACTGTGGGAAAATATGCCCTAAGGGTTCCCTATGTACTTTCCAACACGTTTCGTCTTCCAGGATTCATCAGAGGATTTGCTTGCAACTTGAACAGTCTATAGGGTATATACTCCATTATCATGACCTAGGCTACTGCCTTCATTCACCTGGCCTATATTTTATTTGTTGAAGGGAATCCATCAGTATGATTTTACTAATTAACCTAGTAGTAATAATATAAGTAGAGCAACAATAAAATATATGTTACGTCTCACTACCGGGTGACCAGGTATTAAATGATCTCCACAGTGGTACTTGGATAAAATCCATTTATTTTTTATTTAAACAAGGTTAAAATATAGATTGTAAATAACAAGAAGGGTACATAATCCAGAAAAAGAGGGACTACACTTCCATAGGATATTTCTAAAACAGTGGCTGTATGTAAAAGGATCAAATGCTAGATTACTATCAATAAGATGCCAAAATAAATGGCAGGTAGTAATATTATCACTGCTGATATGTACTGAGTTCCTAAGCACAGATGTCTCTATTGACTAATGTTTGGGTAAATCTAAGTTTATCCCTAATATGCCCTGAAGTATAATGAACTGTGGTAATGACACTCATGCGATAGATTAGTAATAGTAAATAATATACCTCACAAACAGCCACATGAAATTCCTCGGCGTCCCTCTGCCCTGACGCGTGTTTCGCAAAGCTTCTTCAGGAGGCCGAGGAATTTCACGTGGCTGTTTGTGAGGTATATTTTTTACTATTACTAATCTATCGCATGAGTGTCATTACCACAGTTCATTATACTTCAGGGCATATTAGGGATAAACTTAGATTTACCCAAACATTAGTCAATAGAGACATCTGTGCTTAGGAACTCAGTACATATCAGCAGTGATAATATTACTAACTGCCATTTATTTTGGCATCTGATTGATAGTAATCTAGCATTTGATCCTTATATATACAGCCACTGTTTTAGAAATATTCTATGGAAGTGCAGTCCCTCTTTTTCTGGATTATGTGCCCTTCTTGTTAAGTACAATCTATATTTTAACCTTGTTTAAATAAAAAATAAATTGATTGTATCCAAGTACCACTGTGGAGATCATTTAATACCTGGTCACCCGATAGTGAGATGGAATGTTATTTAGTGGTGCAATGCCCTCTGGATAGATGTGTTTAGTTATTTTGAGCAATTATTTGTGAATAAATAAAATATATGTGTATAAGAACTTCTCTTGTAGTAATTCAGTGTTCCACTGCTGAGAAATCAAGCTTCGAAACAGCAAGCAAATTAGCCTGGAAATGTATTGGGTGGAGGATGTTGATCCCCTCCTAGTGCATCAACTCCCTAACAATACACTTAAAGACTAATTTGTATGTTCCATCAAATCTTAATCTTTCAGCCATGGAACTTTAAATTACTACAAAACAGGTATCATTGTTATTGTTGTTTTATGACCTATAGAGCCATACCACCAGGTTGATTAGGAATATCATCCCGACTGGAGAGTTTTATTAGCCTGCAACTAGTTGGTTCTAGTGTCCACGTGTCAGATAAGTAAATCAAATTCTAAATTCCATTAGGGGCAAGAACAGATGTAAGTTATGACAATATCTGCACAGAATATGGAATATGTTAGTGCTATAATAGCACAAGAAAAGATATCAAAGGTAGCAAATACTACTATTGGTGTATGCACGTATTCACATTGATGATGCCTAAGAACAAAAAAATATCTTCAGTCTACAGTGCTCAGCCTCTAAAACCACTAAGATGGCTATTATCTTTGAAAACATCCTTTTCTGTTGTAAAATCCTTACACTAATGCTCCTGACATCAAGAAGATGTGTTTGCTAATAGACTCTTGGCCGGATTAACCCCCCTCGAGTCACATGTCTTTTGTTTAGCTGTTCTTTTGAAGCCTGTGAAAATATATGGTGTTAATGGTTGTCAGATCTACACACGTAGATGTTGGCAATGAGACAAAAAAGTAAAGCTTGAGAAACATTGTTTTGCTTCTTTATTATGTCACATTCTTCCCTGTAGCATTTCTGGAGGACTGGAAGAGTACCCTGCTTCAAAATACAGATTACATGCTCCTGTATGAAACTGTAGAGTGTGAGAATGACCTGCACTGGGCGACTCCATGAACCTGCAGCCTCAGGTGAAGTTGTCTGTTTTCATGACAGGTTGACAGCTAATCTCCTATAAAACCTTCATTTCAGGATGTAAAGGATTCATTATTGCTCTTGGCCTCAGTGGCTTCCAGGGATCAGAAAATGATATCAACAGACAACTAACAAGGAGTTTATCATAGAAATGGTAATAATATGATATTTTGCTACTGTTGAGAGATATTTGATGAATGTGGATACAGCACTTTGGCGCTGTTCTAGGTTGGGACCCAAAAACGTGTTTCCTTGTATAAATATAACGTTAGAGATTGGTGGAGAGAGGTATAACAGGGATTATGGTATGGATGACTGTCCCTCTGACAGCTATGTGTTATAAAGCAAGGATGGTGGGTTGCTTCCTACAGCTATTAATTCGGTATTGTCCCACCAATGGTAATATTTCTAGTAAAATTTGCCCCCTCTTTATCATCAATAACTATTACTATGTAGAAATGTTGACATCTTATAACTATGACATAAAAAATAAGACAACAAAATATAAAATATCCACATTAAACACTATATTACAGTAAAAAATCTGAAGGAGTATCAAACTCCTCCTAAGTCAGGTACTTAATTCCTTCTTAACCTTTGAGGAAGTGACTTGCTGACCTTGGACGTACTGGGTGCGTTGTGGCTAAAATGCAGAACTATGACTGTGACTCATGATCGCATTAAGGTGCCTGCTGTTTCATTTCTGAACAGCCAATCACAGTGTTTTCAGTGTTTCAGGCAATTAAACACTGATGTCCAGCCTATAGTCGGTACTGTAACATGGCGTCACCATGGCCAGCTCTGATTGGTGCATAGACACAATCTGACCTTAGTATTTCTGACCTGCACTTATTCATTCTTGCTTCGGACATGTGCAGAGTGGTCATAGTGCTGTTCTGTTGAACTGTGCTTTCTGGTGTTGCTTTTGCTGTTCCAGAATGAAGAAATAACACTTTCCTGTTTCTTTCCTGATTCATTCCTGATCCTAATCCATCCCTACCCCCCTCTCCCCATTCCCTCCCTTTTATCAATCTCCCCCTCTCCCTAATTCTCTCCCCATCCCCCATTCTGCTGCTGAGCGCTGATCATTAATTAATCACTCAATTTTTGGCAAGTTTA
This sequence comes from Ranitomeya imitator, assembly GCF_032444005.1. Lineage (NCBI taxonomy): Eukaryota > Metazoa > Chordata > Amphibia > Anura > Dendrobatidae > Ranitomeya > Ranitomeya imitator. Next base: position 454,764,564 of record NC_091287.1, on the reverse strand, counting down.
TTTTGTTTGTGTATCCTGCAGCCGTGGAGTGCTGATCAGTGATGTAAATTACTGAGCGACACTCGTACTTGCATTTTTCCAGGGATTTTTTTCCCTGTCTAATTTTTCTCTCCCCACCCGTTGCACCACTTCTGTACGTCCATCCTACATCCGCCAAGCTGTTGTTCAAACACACATCACTGATTAGCACCCGTGCTTGCCTTTTGCCAGGACTTTTTTTTTTTTACCTTTCTTTTGTCCCCTTTTGCACCCGATCTGTGTGTGCGTCCCGCAGCCAGTGAGCGCTAGTCGGTGACAAATATCACAGATTGGCCTCCGGTTGTTGTTTTTTTGTGTGTGAAAAAAAGAGTTGAATGAAAAAATAGTTTAGATTAGTTGATAGTACTAGATAAGGAATGTAAAAAGATACCATAGCAATCTCTGTCTACTACAGTATTTTTTACTGGATTTAGTCAGGGTTAGTGTCAGATAGTAAAGAGCAAAAAAAAGAAGTGAAAATAATAGTTTAGATTAGCTGGCAGGACTAGATTAGGAACAGCATAGTATTCAGTGTCTTCTGCAGTATTTTTTACTTTCTAAAGTGAGGAATAGTGTGAGCTAGTAAAGCAGAAAAAAGAAGCAAAATAAAAATTTTGAATAGCTGACAGCACTACATTAGGGACAGTAAAAATATACTTTAGTTATCAGTGTGTAGTACAGTATTTTTTATTGAATCTAGTCATGGTTAGTGTCGATTTCAAAACGGAAATAAATTCACATCTGTACGTCCTTCAGCCTTTGAGCACTGATCAGCGACACATCCGGTTGTTGTTTTTTGCTTGCTCTTTTCTGTGAAATTTAAAAAAAAATTTTTTTTAAATTAGTTGAAAGGCCTAGCTTTGGGACATAAAAAATATACTGCAATAATCAGTGCCTACTACAGTATTTTTTACTGAATATAGTTAGGGTTAGCATCAGTAACGCCAGGCGCTGAATAATTTTTTTACTGACTGCCATTTAGAAAGTTTGCTTTTTATTTTACAAAATTTGTAAAATCTTTCCATTTTATTTTTAGCTTTTTCTTTCTAGATTCTTTTCTTTTTCTCACAAATAAAAAAGTTTACACCAAACACTCACACACACTAACCTGAATAAAGTTTGGTATACACACAAACACTGTATACGTGGAAAAATGCTCCGCTTGTACCATTCACGGTATTCCGAGGAGGAGACATGCACCTTCGTTGCCTCCGACCCTAATAGTGAGGGAGAGTATGCCACCTTCCTTTATTTTTCATCCTCCTCTTCCTCAAGTGATGCTGAACTGTAACACAGACGCCACAGGACAGAAAACAAACCAGCGTCCATTTTTACTGTCCCCGTATGGCCCTTACCCCCTGAAGATTATGAGCACCAGATTCCTGATTTTGTAATTTTGTGCCTCAAGAACTTCAGCAATATTGGAGTTTTAACGTTTTGCATAACATTCCACTGTTCCACATGGCTATGACCCATTAGAGAGGCCTCCCTAAGCCACTAATTGGGCAGCTGCTCAGAAAAGGTGAGAGTAGATCTCAATGTAGTGACATCATGCTGGTTGTCAAAGTACAAGGACAAGAGAGATGTCCTTTTATTTATTACTATACATAGTGAAGGCAGGATCCCACAGCTATACAAAGCACCTCTACATAGGTCCACAAACCTGACTTTGTCATGGGTAGAGATGATCAAACTTGTTCGGAAAACGTTCGCCGATCTCAAATTCGGCACAAACAGATACGTGTTCGCTTTCAAGAGCATTTTTACTCAAGTCGGCAAATTTTGGTCACAGTTCGGTAAATCCACTAATGCTTTTGTTATTACTATGGCTAGGATAATTGTGCTGTAAAATGAGTAGGTGTGACATATTTGATGAGAAGAAGGGGTGTGGACAGGTTTGAGGAGTGTGTGGAAAGGTTAGAGGAGCGGCCCACTCTTTTTTTTTTCCTTAACTTTGTGTGTTCATTCCAGCAGCCAATCAGGGGGCAGAAACCATCAACCACGTCATGACACAAGGTCTTCTGTGATTGGCTGCCGATGTCACATTTCCCTGGCCATATGAAAAGCGGAAATCTTGTTTTGCTGGTGCAATTGTCTCAGTGTCACACTGCAGAGGGGTCACTCCTGCGCTATTGCTATTGCAGTAGCAAATCAGAAGACTAGATTTCCACTTAAAAAGCGTTAAGCCTAATATTGGGGTGCAACCTGGAGGTCCAGTTAGCTACTCTAAATCGTTTGTGATATATCTGTGTTTCAATGGCAAATCAGGAAGCCAGATTTCCACTTAAAAATCATTAGGACTAATATTTTGGTGCAGCTTGGAGAGCCAATTAGCTACTCCAAATCATTTGTGATAAAACTGTGTTTCAGTGGCAAATCAGAAGGCCAGATTTCCACTTAAAAATTATTAGGAATAATATTGGAGTACAGCCACGAGGCCCAATTAGATAGTTCAAATTGTTTGTGATCAAACTGTGTTTCGGTGGCAAATTGGAAGGTCAGAATTCCACTTAAAAATCGTTAGGCCTAATATTGGGGTGCAGCCACAAGGCCAAATTAGCAAATCCAAATCGTTTATGATAAAACTGTGTTTTGGTGGAAAATCGGAAGGCTAGATTTCCACTTAAAAATAGTTAGGCTTAACACCTTCATGACCCCAGCTTTTTTCGGTTTTGCGTTTTTGTTCTTCGCTCCCCTCCTTCCTAGAGCCATAACTTTTTTATTTTTTCGTCAATATGTCCATGTAAGGGCTTATTTTTTGTGGGACAATTTGTACTTTTGAACAACATCATTGGTTTTAGCATGTCATGTATTGGAAAACAGGAAAAAAATTCCAAGTGCGGTGAAATTGTAAAACAAGTGCAATCCCATACTTGTTTTTTGTTCGGATTTTTTGCTAGGTTCACTAAATGTTAAAACTGACCTGCCATTATGATTCTCCAGGTCATTATGAGTTCATAGACACCAAACATGTTTAGGTTATTTTTATCTAAGTGGTAAAAAAAAATTCCAAACTTTGCTAAAAAAAATTGTGCAATTTTCCAATACCCGTTGTTAGGTGTTCAGTTCCCGCCTCTGCACATGGGGAATCTCGAACCACCTCCGCTGCAGTCTCCCATTCTTCTCCAGCCACAGTGGAGCCTGCTCAGTGGAGATGTCGGTCCCAGCGTCTGGCTCAGGCTGATACTGGGCGACTGGTTACTACTGTTCTTCCAGGCTCTGCCTTTGTAGTCAGTACTGGTCAGTGGCGAGCAGACGTCTCTGGGACCAAGTCCTGCTTTTCCCCTTCTGAGCATGCCCAGGGTAAGACCTCTCATTGGAGGTCGGGGGTCACATGCTCAGATACTGCAGCAGCTCCCATTAGTCCTCTAGGAAGGTCCTGAAGTTGCTCAGGTACTGTAGCAGCTCCCACTGGTCCTCTAGGAAGGTCCTGAAGTTGCTGCAGCTATGAAAGGTTCACATGGCCACATAGCCATGCGCTAGTATCAAACTAATGTCTATGAGCTCAGCGCCAGTGTGGACATGCCTGGATGTGGTTAGGGTTTGGCTGAAATAAGCCCTTAGAGTACTACCACCTCCGATGAGGAGTTTGTATGAGTGTATTCAGGGCCTTGGCTGAAATAAGCCTCTAGAATACTGGCACCTCCGGTGAGGAATTGTCTGTTTTCTCTGACTGCATGACCACAGTTTGCTCTGGTTGGTAGCTGTGTACTTCTGTGAGGTTAACAGGGCACATCATCTTGTTCCTAGCGACTCTGTGGAGTTAACAGAGTTCGCTTATACCGCCATATAGCACTGCCATTTGCCAGCAGCAGGTTCCTCTCCTACACGGTGGACCTCGGGTTGCGAAAGCACCTAATAATACATATATACAGTGGGGCAAAAAAGTATTTAGTCAGTCAGCAATAGTGCAAGTTCCACCACTTAAAAAGATGAGAGGCGTCTGTAATTTACATCATAGGTAGACCTCAACTATGGGAGACAAACTGAGAAAAAAAATCCAGAAAATCACATTGTCTGTTTTTTTATCATTTTTTTTGCATATTATGGTGGAAAATAAGTATTTGGTCAGAAACAAACAATCAAGATTTCTGGCTCTCACAGACCTGTAACTTCTTCTTTAAGAGTCTCCTCTTTCCTCCACTCATTACCTGTAGTAATGGCACCTGTTTAAACTTGTTATCAGTATAAAAAGACACCTGTGCACACCCTCAAACAGTCTGACTCCAAACTCCACTATGGTGAAGACCAAAGAGCTGTCAAAGGACACCAGAAACAAAATTGTAGCCCTGCACCAGGCTGGGAAGACTGAATCTGCAATAGCCAACCAGCTTGGAGTGAAGAAATCAACAGTGGGAGCAATAATTAGAAAATGGAAGACATACAAGACCACTGATAATCTCCCTCGATCTGGGGCTCCACGCAAAATCCCACCCCGTGGGGTCAGAATGATCACAAGAACGGTGAGCAAAAATCCCAGAACCACGCTGGGGGACCTAGTGAATGAACTGCAGAGAGCTGGGACCAATGTAACAAGGCCTACCATAAGTAACACACTACGCCACCATGGACTCAGATCCTGCAGTGCCAGACGTGTCCCACTGCTTAAGCCAGTACATGTCCGGGCCCGTCTGAAGTTTGCTAGAGAGCATTTGGATGATCCAGAGGAGTTTTGGGAGAATGTCCTATGGTCTGATGAAACCAAACTGGAACTGTTTGGTAGAAACACAACTTGTCGTGTTTGGAGGAAAAAGAATACTGAGTTGCATCCTTCAAACACCATACCTATTGTAAAGCATGGTGGTGGAAACATCATGCTTTGGGGCTGTTTCTCTGCAAAGGGGCCAGGACGACTGATCCGGGTACATGAAAGAATGAATGGGGCCATGTATCGTGAGATTTTGAGTGCAAACCTCCTTCCATCAGCAAGGGCATTGAAGATGAAACGTGGCTGGGTCTTTCAACATGACAATGATCCAAAGCACTCGGCCAGGGCAACGAAGGAGTGGCTTCGTAAGAAGCATTTCAAGGTCCTGGAGTGGCCTAGCCAGTCTCCAGATCTCAACCCTATAGAAAACCTTTGGAGGGAGTTGAAAGTCCGTGTTGCCAAGCGAAAAGCCAAAAACATCACTGCTCTAGAGGAGATCTGCATGGAGCAATGGGCCAACATACCAACAACAGTGTGTGGCAACCTTGTGAAGACTTACAGAAAACGTTTGACCTCTGTCATTGCCAACAAAGGATATATTACAAAGTATTGAGATGAAATTTTGTTTCTGACCAAATACTTATTTTCCACCATAATATGCAAATAAAATGTTAAAAAAACAGACAATGTGATTTTCTGGATTTTTTTTTCTCAGTTTGTCTCCCATAGTTGAGGTCTACCTATGATGTAAATTACAGACGCCTCTCATCTTTTTAAGTGGTGGAACTTGCACTATTGCTGACTGACTAAATACTTTTTTGCCCCACTGTATATACTTGGTGAGTTCCGCCAACCCTAACCCCCGTAGTGTCTCCATTTTTTGTAATCTCGGCTTGGCTGTGGGCTTATTTTTTGCGTGCCAAGCTGACGTTTTTAATGATACCATTTTGGTGCAGGTACATTCATTTGATCGCCCGTTATTGCATTTTAATGCAATGCTGCGGTGACCCAAAAAAAGTAATTCTAGCGTTTCAAATTTTTTTCTCGCTACGCCATTTAGTGATCAGGTTAATCCCTTTTTTATTGATAGATCGGGAGATTCTGTATGCGGCGATACTAAATATGTGTATATTTGATTTTTTTAATGTTTTATTTTGAATGGGGCAAAAGGGGGGTGATTTATACTTTTATATATTTTTTTCATATTTTTTAAAACTATTTTTTTTACTTTTGGCATGCTTCAATAGCCTCCATGGGAGGCTAGAAGCTGGCATAGCCTGATCAGCTCTGCTACATAGGAGTGATGCTCAGACCACTCCTATGTAGTAGAATTGCTGCATTGCTATGAGTGCCGACCACAGGGTGGTACTCACAGAAATCCGGCATCAACAGCCATAGAGGTCTTTAATAGACCTCTGGTTGTCATGCCGACGCATCGCTGACCCCCAATCATGTGGCGGGGGTCAGTGATGCGCACATTTCCAGCCCCATGGCCAGAAGCGCTAGTTAAATGCTGCTGTCAGTGTTTGACAGGGGCATTTAACTAGTTAATAGTGGCGGGTGGATCGCGATTCCACCCGCCGCTATTGCGGGCACATGTCAGCTGTACAAAACAGCACCAGTCCTCATTTCATAATCCAAATAGTTTGGGATAATAGTCTGGTACAGGCACCAGACCTAATTTCATAATCAAAATTTTTTGTGCTAATTATTTGGTTCCATCACCAGCCCACATTTCATAATATTAATCCTTTGTACTAATAATGGGTTGCAGGCACCAGGCCTCATTTCATAATCAAAATAATTTGGGATAAAAGTCTGGTGCAGGCACCAAACCTAATTTCATAATCAAAATCTTTTGTGCTAAGTCTGTGGTTCCATCACCAGCCTACATTTCATAATATAAATCATTTGTACTACTAATATGTTGCAGGCACAAGGTCTCATTTCATAATCAAAATTGTTTAGGATAACAGTCTAGTACAGGCACCAGGCCTCATTTCATAATCCAAATTGTTTGGGATAATAGTCTGGTGCAGACACTCGTCCTCATTTTATAATCCAAATCGTTTGAGAATATAGTCTGGTTCATGCACCAGACCTCATTTCAAAATCCAAGTAGTTTCTGATAATAGTCTGGAGCAGGCACCAGACCTTATTTCATAATCCAAATTATTTTGGATAAAAGTCTGGTGAAGGCACAAGGTCTCATTTCAAATCTAAAATATTTGAGATAATAGTCTGATGCAGGCACCAGACCTCATTTTATAATCAAAATCTTTTGTGCTAATTCTGTGGTCTATTCATACTATGTAAGCCAATAAATACTTATTATTAATTTAGTCACAGATGACTGACAGGTTTGTGCCTATGGTTATGATCCAGCTGGTTACAAGAGGGGAAGAGTACATACAACATGAGTGGGAGAAAGCAAGGTTGTGGTGGAAGGGGGAATAGGCTTGGTGTTTGACGTGTACGTGTGTAAGCTGTTAAAGTTAATGGAAGCTCAAGTGAACAAACACCATTTCATCCTATCCAAAGACCACCGATAACATCCGCTACTGGATGAGCTACTCGATTCCCTTGCAGATGAGGGTCAAAGAACATGTGCTTCGCTGGATGGCAAGTGCTGAATCAAGTGGCTTCTCCTCGTCTTCCACCATAAGATCACATGCAGTACAATCCTCAGAGGTGGCACCCCAATCACACTTGTTTCCTCCCGCTTCTCAAATTTTCAAACACCTAGCTGATTGTGGGGAACCACAGATGGGCCATTCTGCAAAGCTGTTCACACATTTTATTCCAAGGGCATCAGAGTTCTGCTCCAAAGAATCCCAGAATCCAGAGGAGCAAAGCATCTGCACCGATTTCCAAAATAGTTTTCCTGATGGTGAGGTTTTAAATCCCACTTGATGTATACCCAGAGGTACACAGCTGAATAGCTCAGTAGAGGAGGTCAAGGAGGAGGAAGACGAGAAGGTTACATTCCAGTTTTCTACACAGACACGAAGTACTGCAAACACAACAAGCACTGCATCCTCAGCCACAACTCTGACTGTGGCCAGCAGTGGTCGAGAATAGGGTTGAGCGAAACGGATCGGACAAATTCAAAAATCGCCGACTTTCGGCAAAGTCGGGTTTCATGAAACCCGACCCGATCCTAGTGTGGGATCGGCCATGAGGTCGGCGATCTTCGTGCCAAAGTAGCGTTTAGTATGAGGCTTTCAGCGCCATTTTTCAGCCAATGAAGGAGGACGCAGAGTGTGGGCAGCATAATGACATAGGTCTCGGTCCCCATCATCTTAGAGAAGGGCATGACAGTGATTGGCTTGCTTTCTGCGGCGTCACAGGGGCTATAAAGGGGCGTGCATGCAGACCGCCATCTTACTTCTGCCGATCGTAGCATAGGGAGAGGTTGCCGCAGCTTCATCAGAAGAAGGGATATAGTTAGGGACGGAAGATTAAGCCCCGAAACTGCTGGTGCTGTAGCGATTTCCACTGTCCAACACCACCATTTGTTTGCAGGGACAGTGGAGGATATATTTTTGTGCATCAGCTCTGTAGCTTATTAGGCTGCCTCATAAGGTACCCTGATAGCTGCATTGCTGTTTGCACGCCGCTGTGCAAACCAACTGCTTTTTTAAAAGCAAAAATCCTGTTGCTCCTTTCTGCACAGTCATCTTGTTTATTTGTCCACACTTTTGTGTGCAGCAGTCCTTTTTATTGCTGCCATACTTTTTCTGAGATCATTGTAGGGAGATTGAAATTGTACTACAGTCCTTGTATTTTTTAATATATCTTCCAGCCACTTTCTGCGACTTACATTGTGTTGCTTTATACACTGGGCCTGAGTTTTGGTTCAGTCTCCCCCCAAAAAAGTGAGATTCAAATTCTCACAATGTGGATATACTTCTGTCCTGTTAGTTTGTCGTATATCAGCCAGCCACTTTCTGCCACTTACATTGTGTTGTTTTTTGCACAGGGCCTGATTTTTTGCTCAGTCTCCCAAAAAAAAGGGAGATTTAAAATCTCAACACGTTTATATACACCTTCTACCTTGTTTTACAATACCATATAATGGTTGTTATTTTGGTTAGATTTTCCAAAAAATGAGGAAGTCAGGTGGAAGAGGCTGTGGGCGGTGGTTGCCAGCTGGTACTGATGGTGGTAGTGGTGGTGTTGGTGCATCTGGTGGTAGTGGCAAAAGCACAATAGCACCTAAGGCTGGAGGTGTTGAGCCAGCGTCATCATCTGGCTACACAAGGCCTCGAAGGCTCCCTTTTCTGGGAGTAGGAAAACGGCTTTTAAAGCCGGTGCAGCAGGAAAAAGTTTTGGCTTTCCTTGCTGACTCAGCCTCTAGCTCTTTCGCCTCCTTTTCAGAAAGTTCCAAATATAAAAGCAGCGAGTCGTCAGTGGATGCTTCCGGTCAGGAACAAGACGTTTCCTTGTGTCCTTCACCCAAACCAAAAGTGAAGGATGCGTCAGGCGACACTACAGGTTACTCCATGGAGCTCTTAACACATACCGTGCCTGGGTTAGAACGGGAAATTGTTAACTGCCCATTACAAGATGAATCAGACATGGAGTGCACTGATGCACAGCCACAGCTAGATTATAATGCTGTTCCATTGACTCAGATCACTACATTGCCCTCGCAGTGTACTGAGCCAGAATCTGACCCTGATGAGACTATGGTGCCCCGTCCCGAATGCTATAGCACCTTACACAGTGACACAGAGGAAGGTGCACATGACATTGAAGAGGAGGTTATAGATGACCCAGTTGTTGACCCAGATTGGCAGCCATTGGGGGAAGAGGGTGCCGCAGCCAGTAGCTCAGAAGTGGAGGAGGCTGATCCGCAGCAGCCATCTACATCGCAACAGCTGTCATCTGGCAGGCCCGTATCAGGCCAAAAACGTTTGTCAAAAACAAAAACAGTTTTAGGACAGCGTGGCCATCCGGTGAAAGTAGCACAGCGTGCAATGCCTGAAAAGGTATTCCATAGTAGGAACAGTGCAGTGTGGCAATTTTTTAACCAAGATCCGAATGATCAGTCAAAAGTTATCTGTAAGAAATGCTCAAAGACCTTTAGCAAGGGGAAAAATCGTCAAAATTTAAATACAGCGGGCATGCTTAGACATTTAACCAGCATGCACTTGCAAGCCTGGACTAACTACAAAACGTCCCATACCATTGGTGCACCTGCTCAGAATGAAGGTAGTCAGCAACGCTACATTGCTTCCCTCACTGTAAGCCCACCGCTTAGGACACCACCAGCAGCAAATGTGGAGGTATCGTCGCAAGGCCAAAGCAGTCAGGGAATCACAAGGCTATTGGTAGGAAACACTGTATGCAGGCCAACATCAAGAATACCATCACCAACCCTCTCTCAATCCGCCATGTCCACCACCACCACCACCTCTAGTTCCACCATATGCACCTCTCCAGTCCAGCTCACCCTACAAGAGACTCTTGTTAGGAAAAGAAAGTAATCATCCTCTCATCCCCGTACACAGGGTTTGAACACCCACATTGCTAGACTAATCTCGTTAGAGATGATGCCCTAACGGTTGGTTGAAAGCGAAGCTTTCAAAGCCCTGATGGCCTATGCAGTACCACGCTATGACCTACCCAGTTGACACTTCTTTGCGAGAAAAGCCATCCCAGCCCTCCACCAGCATGTCAAAGACCGCATTCTCCATGCACTGAGGAAATCAGTCAGTAGAAAGGTGCACCTCACAACAGATGCATGGACCAGTAGGCATGGCCAGGGAGGTTACGTGTCCATCACGGCACACTGGGTTAATGTGGTGGATGCAGGGTCCACAGGGGACAGCCATATTGGGACAGTTCTGCCTAGCCCACAGTCTAGGAAACAGTTGGCTGTAGGCGTTCGCCACCCCTCCTCCTCCAGAAGCGGAAGCTCATCCACAGAGTGCAGTCGCATGACCACTCCATCTGTAGCTGCCAGTGTTGCACGCGAGGTGTCCCATTATGGAACAGCTAGTGGTAAGCATCAGCAGGCTGTGTTAGAAATGAAGTGTTTGGGCGACAACAGACACACCGCGAAAGTACTGCCAAGTACTTGCAGCAACAAACTCAGTTATGGCTGGGCAGTGTACATCTTGAGGCAGGCAAGGTAGTCAGTGATAATGGAAGGAATTTTATGGCTGCCATAGCCCTTTCAGAACTGAAACACATTCCTTGACTGGCTCAAACCTTGAACCTGGTGGTGCAGTGCTTCCTCAAAAATTATCTGGAGTTACCAGCCCTGCTCCTGAAGGTGCGAAGACTTTGCTCGCACATCCGCCGGTCGCCTGTACACTCCAGCCGTATGCTGAACCATCAGCGATCGCTGAATCTTCCCCAACACCGCCTAATAATCAACATTGCAACATGGTGGAAATCCACACTGCACATGGTTCAGAGGCTGTGCGAACAGAGGCATGCTGTAATTAATTTGTGGGAGGATACATATACACAGGCAGACATGGAGTTGTCTGGTGTGCAGTGGTCGAAGCTCCAAGACCTCTGTAAAGTCCTTCAGAGTTTGGAGGAATGCACACGGCTGGTATGTGCAGACGATGCCATCATAAGCATGAGCATCCCACTAATGCGTCTGCTGATGCAAAGTTTGATGCACATTAAGGAGCTGACGTCTTCAGCCGAGGAGGAGGGAAGCCTTGATGACAGTCAGCCATTGTCTGCTCAGGGAACTCTCCTGGACAAGGTGGCGGATGAAGAGGAGGAGGAGGATGAAGGGGATGAATATTTTTGGGAGGAGAATGCATCACAGGGGGCAATAGAAATTGGTGGTGTTGCAAGGTCAGGTACAGGATTTTTGCGGGACACAAGTGATGTTGATTTGCAAGAAATTGCTCCTCAATCCAGCACAAGCAGTGAATTGACACCTGGAACATTGGCCCACATGGCTGAGTATGCCTTGCGTATCCTAAAAAGGGACCCCCGCATTATCAAAATGATGACCGATGACGATTACTGGTTGGCCTGCCTCCTGGATCCACGATATAAAGGAAAATTACAAAATATCATGCCACATGAGAACCTTGAGCAAATATTGGCTACCAAAAAAGCAACTCTTGTAGACTGTTTGGTTCAGGCATTCCCAGCACACAGCGACCGTGATGGTTCTCACACGAGCCATAGGGAGCAACATGTCAGAGGTGTTAGAGGTGCACAAATCTGAAGTGGCATTGGACAGAAGGGTTTTATGGACAGGTTGTGGAGTGATTTCACAATGACCGATGACACGACAGGTAGTGCTGCATCGATTCAAAGTGACAGGAGACAGCATTTGTCCAGTATGGTTGCAAACTACTTTACCTCCCTTATCGATGTTCTCCCTCACAGGTGGTTCCCCTTTGATTACTGGGCATCTAAAATAGACACTTGGCCTGAATTGGCAGAATATGCATTACAGGAGGTCGCTTGCCCTGCTGCTAGTGTGCTATCAGAAAGAGTCTTCAGTGCTGCTGGTTCAATACTGACCAAAAAAAGGACACGTCTGGCTACCCAGAATGTTGATGATCTAACCTTCATTAAAATGAACCAATCATGGATTTCAAATTATTTTGCCCCACCTTCTCCTGCTGACACGTAGCTTGCCTGAAAAATGTCTTGCTTTTGGCCTCCTCTTACTGACTTCTCCAATTCCACCATTTGCAGCTGCTGAATGTCCACCATAGGCCATTTTTATACCTCCCTAAATGGACTGACTCCCCCCACAGGGCCGTGTTCACCACCTGGCGCAAGCACCCGTGCGAGTGCCGTTTGCCTGGTCAGGTGGGTGCGCCCACTCTTGGGTGACGGCACTTGCACAGGGTCCCTCAATGAAGTGTCTCTGACGGTGGTGGTGCACAACCAACGTCAGACACACCGTCGTAATATGAGGGGCCCTGTGCTAGTAATTTACTACACTAAAGAACAAAGTAGACTCCATCCTGACGGTACATTAAAAGACTTTAGAAGACAGGAAACGCACAAAGTTTCAAAGAGACATTGATGATTATTTAACCAATAACGTCTACAAATGGGAGGACTCCTTCCCCAGACGTCAAAGGCCCAGATATCGCCGTACTCCAGGGGGCAATTACCACTCAGGGGGCTCCTCACCTGCCGGGGGTTCCTCTGCAGGATCCGGCAGCGAGACTGGTGGGGCTCAGACATCGGGACCTCGTTTTTTAGGACCAAACGCACGCCAACCAGGAGGTCCAGGAAGAAGGGATGTAGACCGCCACATGACGCTCCGATCTCAGGTAGGGGTCCAAACTCTGTGATCAACATCTCTAACTATACTCTTTCTCCTTTAGAATTGAAGGTTTTGAATATGGGTTTATCATTTTGCCCAACCCCCAAATGGGATTCCTTCCAATTAGAGAAGGATCTACAGCAATTTTATAGGAATATTAGACTTAAAGTATATTTCGAAGAACCTACTAATCCTCTAAGACCAGTCTCTACACCAGCCCAAACTGAGGGGCCGATCCTCACTATTGATCAACTGGGTTTACGTAATCGTAGCACTTTTGTTCCACCCAAATCCAGTCATGCTGTAGAGACCTTTGTTAACCTACTTGACAGAGATGTGAAAAAGACTCTCCATGACCAGCGATTAGGCTTCCTCCCTGTCCGCCACAATCTTGATCCTCTCAAGAAACAGGCCCTGGACTCACTGGCTGAGAATAAAAATATCATTATTAAACCAGCGGACAAGGGGGGAGCCATCGTTGTCATGGATAAGAGCTTCTATATGACCGAAGTGAAAAGACAGCTCTCTGACACATCTACATATAAAATGGTACAGACTGATCCAACTTACTCCATACAACAAAAGATTAGGAGGGTACTGGATAAGCATTTATTATTGAAAACTATTGATAATAAAACAAAAGTGTACCTCACCAATAATCATCCAGTGACCCCTGTAATCTATATCCTGCCCAAAATCCACAAAAATCTTCAGAATCCCCCCGGCCGCCCTATAGTGGCTTCAACAGACTCAGTGTTGAACCCATTGTCCATGTTCCTGGAGAAGCTTCTTACACCATATACCAAACTCACAAAATCGTTCATATTAGATACAGGAGATTTCCTTGAAAAAATCCGTCATATCAACAACATTCCACATGATAGTATTCTGTGTACATTTGATGTAAACAGTTTATACACATCAATCACTCATAACAAGGGAATTGAGGCAGTATCTCTGACTCTCAATGAGGCCAACGTAGACATGGGCATCCAGGAACTATGCTTGGATCTATTAAACCTGGTACTGAGAGAGAATTTCTTTTTGTTCGGAGATGATTTCTTTGTACAGACATGTGGTACCGCCATGGGGTCAAATGTGGCCCCAGCCTATGCTAATCTATATATGGACCGCTTCGAAAGAGAATACGTGTACCCAGACCCCATCTTCCAACAACACGCACGTACTTGGTACAGGTACATAGATGATATTTTTTGCATATGGCAAGGTGACCTAACTAGTCTCCTTGAATTCCATACTACTATTAATGCGGTCAGATCTGAGCTGTCTTTCACGCTGATACACCATAACAACGAAGTCACATTCCTAGACACTAGAGTATTGAAAGATATCAATGGGTACCTTACTACGGATATCTACACAAAACCGACTGATTGCAACAGTCTATTACTATATAACAGCTGCCACCCTAAATCAATCAAAAACAGTCTTCCTAGATCACAATTTAAGAGGGTAACTAGAATCGTTTCCGATCCCCTGACTAGGGAGACCAGAATACAGGAGATGGCACAAAAATTTGAAGCCCGCAACTATCCTACCGATCTCCTTAATATGGAATCTTCTCGAGCCATCGGTGACCTGAACATTGGTGCAGTCAACACACAAAAAAATCCAAGACTCCCTTTTGTACATAACCATCATCCCACTATGCACAAAATTCATAATCTTATTCGGGGACATTGGCCCCTCCTCAATAAGGCCTATCCCAACATTCCAATTTTTAAGGATCCCCCATTAATGTGCACCAGACGACCCAAAAATGTACGAGACAGAGTGGTAAGAGCCGATCTGGGGTCACTTAAATCATCTCTCACTAGGACCCTCACGGACCAAAAAAGAACGGGCACCTTCCCCTGCCTGAATTGCATGAGTTGCTCAAATATCATCAAAGGCAACGAAATAGTCCACCCACGTACTGGGAAATCATATCCCATTAGAGACTATTACACTTGCACAACAAGCTTTGTTGTTTACATTATCAAGTGCCCATGTGGGCTGCTATATGTGGGTGAGACCACCCAAGCGATTAGGGACCGCATATCCAGCCACAAATCTACCATCAGGCGTGAGAAACTATGGCTACCACTACCAGCACATTTCAAGGAGGCGAGACACAATATCGCCCAACTCAGGTTTCAAATAATCGAGAAGGTACCACGCCCGAGAAGGGGTGGTAACCATATCAAACTCTTAAAGCAAAGGGAGACGTACTGGATTCACACCTTAGATACCCTTCACCCTAGGGGCTTAAATCGTGAGATTGATTGGCTAACATGAGCTACCTTGTTTTTTCTAGACGAACTGACCCACTGCACTTATAGCCTCAACCGTGCGCACTTTCTAGACGGTAAGACTCATACCCTTCTGGTTCCTTAACCAGTGCCTTATTTACCCCATACAATCATTTTTTATTTCTATTTTTTCAATTATTTTTTTTCATTTTTCCATTTCATTTTATTCATTATTATTATTTTTATATCTTTTTATTTTTTATTTTTTAGTTTTTACTTTTTTAGTTTTCTTTACCTTTTTTTTCCAATATTGGTTATCAACCCCATACCCAGATTCCAGTTTAGAGAACTTGATTTCCATTTTCTTTCATTTCCCATTTTCTTTATTTTCTCCTTATTTTCTTTTCTTTTATTTTCTTTCAGTTTGGACTCCTACCGTTTATACATGTACTTAAGTTTACAGTGTTGTTATGAATTTGTATACCTTGTGTTATCTGTATTTATATGGGTCCTCTTACTATGCCAATGCATCCCCACTCTCTATACATGCACCCATGTCACTTATGTCCCTCATCTCTTGAGCCCCCGGGATCCGGATACTGTTGCTTCAGCCTACAATGCACACTGCGCAGGTGCGGGCGCCATCTTGCTGTCCCTGCACCGTTCTAGCCGATAATACGGACTGCGCATGCGCGGAGGCCATCTTACAGTCCCTGCCTTGCCACTCTAACCCACAGTTCTTATTACCCATGCGCGGGCGCCATCTTGCTACCGCACAGCCACCGGCTTCCCTTCCACATTATGGATACAGAAAGGGACTTTTGGCACAGCGCATGTGTGGAACCTTCGCCCCTCCCTCCCCTCCTGTCCCGGCATTGACTGCGCAGGCGTGGGCGTTCCGGATCAGATCCGGTCACCTGACCGACCAGGGCCTTATACAGCGCTGCAGGATTCGACATGGCAGCCGTTCCACAGCAAAGACGCAGATTGCGTCTGCTCCTACCATTTGGCCACCAACGCCGGCTCCCCGCACGCTACCAGCTAAGCACAGATGTGAGACTTCACTTCAAACTAAAGATAAGTAACATGGGATGTTGAGTACTCTATCCTAACCCCCCCCCCCTTCCTCCCCTTACTATATTGCAGCCATATCTCTGTATATCACAGCTCCCTCACAGTGGGGTATCCGGGACCTCTATATTGGGACCAGGAGTGAACCTGCATACTGGCAGGTAATACACCAACCTTATATTTGTCCACTATAGGCCTACCTCACAGCCTACTTATCTTATACATATCTATTCCCACAGCAACATCCACGTATATTTTCCGTACATTGGGGACATCCGGTGCACTACAAGTTTATTATCAAATTGGCAAGTACAGCATGGTTTCCTTCTATTCTGACCTAATATAGACTGAGCATATATTTCAACATATGTCTATATATCTCCCTAGTTGAGCCTATACGCATGTCTAATATCACGGCAACCGGCCCGTCCCACTGGGTGCAATGAGAACAGTATACTGGCAAGTATACCATAGTTTATTTTCAAGTATTATATACTCACTACGGATTCAACCAATAACATATTATTTGCTCCTACAGTCATACCCAGATGCATACTCCACTACACGACGACCAACGGTTCATTACACGTGTACTAAACAGCAATTAATAAGTACGTTTTAGCCGGTTTCTGTTTGATCACCACCATGAGACAATATCATGTCTAGATGACAATAATCGATATTATTGCCTTCGGTTTTTTCTAGGATTATTTAAATTCCTTTATGTTTGGCTGACACCCTCTGCAACACTGTAATACGACAGTATATAAGGAAAACTCCTAGTAGGGTATGCTACAATCTTATCATCTTGTTCTCCAACTTTAGCGCACGACACATGTTTTTCCTGTGTCTCTATTTCTCGTCCTGTCATGATTTGCGCTACGCATATGAGCATTGGCATCTATTGTTTGATCTCCACCTTGGCTCTGGGACATGTTTTCCAATTCTGTATATATGTAAATGTTTTTGTACATAGTTGCTTTGTATATAGTTATTTATTGTTTCTTTTTTGTCATTTATTCCAGCGATAACGTGATCAAGGCCACGAGTTGGCCGAAACGTCGTTTATGCCTATCGCTTCACCATTTTACCGTTTGCAACAATTATTTCAATAAACTGTTTTCACCTGCATCAAGCAAATCTCATAGTACGAGTGCAGTGATTATACATTACAACCAACGTCAGACACACCGTCGTAATATGAGGGGCCCTGTGCTAGTACTGCCGCCCATGAGAGAGTGTTCCCCCCAGCTCGAACAGTGCTCTACCACTTGCAATACTTACCTCTCCCTGCTCCAGCACTGTGTAGTCTGTGCTGTTAAATCCTTCAATGGCACTGCCAATACAAATTTGTTGAAATGATAGATAATAGTTAAAATATACAGGGGCCCTGGCCTCCATTTTGACCAGTTAATACTTTGTGCCTACTACCACTGTCTGCTACACAGCAGAGTAGCCCACCCCAGTGCCTAGCTATGCCTCCTGTTTAGTCCTGTTACCAATTTTGAACTGCTTTTAGCCTACTTTTGTATTTGGGCCTACTAACCATCTCTGCGCCACTCATTATAGTTGTCCTCCACTGAACAAAGCTAGGCCGCCTGTTTAGTCCTGTTACCAATTTTGAACTGTATTTAGCCAACTTTTTTATTTTGGGCCTACTAACTGTGTCTGCGCCACTCATTACAGTTGTCCTCCACTGAACAAAGCAATGCCGTCTGTTTAGTCCTGTTACCAATTTTGAACTGCATTTAGCCTACTTTTGTATTTGGGCCTACTAACCGTGTCTGCGCCACTCATTACAGTTGTCCTCCACTGAACAAAGCAATGCCACCTGTTTAGTCCTGTTACCAATTTTGAACTGCTTTTAGCCTTCTTTTTTTATTTTGGGCCTACTAACTGTGTCTGTGCCACTCATTACAGTTGTTCTACACTGAACAAAGCAATGCCGCCTGTTTAGTCCTGTTACCAATTTTGAACTGCTTTTAGCCTACTTTTTTATTTTTGGCCTACTAACTGTGTCTGCTCCACTCATTACAGTTGTCCTCCACTGAACAAAGCAATGCCGCCTGTTTAGTCCTGTTACCAATTTTGAACTGCATTTAGCCTACTATATTATTTGGGCCTATATTGGTGTTTCCTCCTCATCCTGCCCATTGCCCAGCCACTGCTAGATGAGTCTGCTGGCACATTGACCCAGACCACTACATTCCCCTTGCACTCTACACAGCCTGAATCTGACCCTGCTGAAAGTCAGGTTCCCCTTCCCGCATACTATACCACCTTACACGGGAACAAAGAGGAAGGTGCAGATGAAAGTGCAGGTTCCTTCATCAGGTGGGGGCGCATACTCGTTGGCGACATCACTGGCACAGGGCCTCCCATAGTACGCAGAAGTGTCTCTGGCAGTGGGAGGCACCACCCACCGTCAAACACACCGCCAAGACGTATTACGCGTTTCCTGGGCCCACAAAAATCTTGAGCCAGACCTACCCCCCCACAACTTTAGCCAAATGACCCCCTGTTTTCAATGCCTAACTATTATTTTAAAGTAAATTAAGATTGACAAGCTTAAGAACTAAGAATTGATGTTTTTGGCATTAAAATAGGCACTTTAGGTGTTTTCCTGTCCTCCACTCACTGCCGACTTTGATTCCCCATTGACTTGCAATGGGTTTCGTGTTTCGGTCAGCCCCCGACTCTTTGAAATAATCGGCCGATTTCACCCGACCTGATTTTTTACAAAGTCGGGCTTCACGAAACCCGACTTGATCCTAAAAAAGTAAAAGTCGCTCAACTCCAATAATGATTATGGTGATAAAACACTGCACGACCAGCTCTGTCCTCACCCTCTGTATCCTCACCCATCCCTTGTAGATTGTGAGCCCTCGCGGGCAGGGTCCTCTCTCCTCCTGTACCAGTTGTGACTTGCATTGTTCAAGATTATTGTACTTGTTTTTATTATGTATACCCCTCCTCACATGTAAAGCGCCATGGAAAAAATGGTGCTATAATAATAAATAATAATAATAATTCTGTGGTGCACAACAATTGGGAAACAGAAAGAATTGATGAAGAGGTGATTTAATCAGACGAGGAGGATACTGGCCTTAGCAATACACTTCAGAGGTGACATGCGGCTAAAAGATCTTCTGGGACAAAATCTTCCTTCGCTGATGGCTGAGGAACAGGTGTTGCTGCATGTGATGTTGTTGGACGAAACAGTGCCTGAAAGCTCTAGTCATGGTGATGAGTTGCACCTTTGGTCACTCCTTGTATGAAAATTCTTTTTGAATCTTGGCTAGTTTTCAGGTTCTGCAAGAGGTAAATAAGCTATGCACATCTAGGCTTCTATAGACTAGGAACTATGGCTTTCCATTAGCACATGAAGCAACATCACCTGCTCATTTGGGAAAAGCAAGTCAGCCAGGAAAAGAGCCTCAATTTGCTCCCTTATCCTCACAATCCTTCTATCAGCCAGGCCATATCCTAAAAAAGTATCTGAACATCATTGCTCCAAAGGATCAGCACCATTATCATCGTCCACCAACTGCCATGCCACCTAGTGGAGCCAGTGACATTTGGAGAAATGACGGTGTGCACTTAGCCTTGCTGGAAGATACCTTACTGGCAGAAGGGCATGCCTGCTTTGTGCTCTCATGTGCCGTAGAAGGCTGGCCACTTTCTATACTTGTCTTTGAGCTTCAAAGTCCATTGCACCATTGAAACCTGGAGTAGCAAATATGGGAAGGACAATACATGAGTTTGTCTGCTCACTGGATGAATTCTTTAGCGGCAGACATGCGGCAGACATGCATCACTGCAACTAGACAATACATGAGTTTGTCTGCTCACTGGATGAATTCTTTAGCGGCAGACATGCATCACTGCAACTAGAAGAAGCCTCCCTTACTGGGAGCTATGTCTATTTCCATCTTCAGGTGGCGATTATCTGTTTCCTCCTACATGTCTTCTGCATTCTCTTCAACAGACATTACATTTCCCCAAAAGCCACAGGGCATGGCATTCATTCCAGTCACAATCATTCTTTTCGTTCATGCAAGGTAAATTGCTGATAAGCAATTTTACAGCTTCAAAGCATGGGGAGCAAAAGTCATTCAGTGGCCGACTTACTGCTGGGTAAGGCAACTGAATGCTCCATGGCAACTAAAAATAGGCATTGTTATGAGCGCCAATATCTGGAACTTTGTAGCTGCCTTACATTTTGAAAAGTAGCTCACACTCCCTGCTTGACATACATCCTCAATTCAATCATGTAAAATTTATAAAATAAACATAGCCACTTGAGGAAGGTGGTAGCTATAGCAAGGGAAGTGTCAGCTCATTTTAACTGTTCTTACTTGGTGAAGCATGCCCTCCTGGCTTTTGCAAAAACAGAATAGTCTGCCTGATTACCACGCAATTTGATTCATCACAACCCACTGACAATGAGCTCTACATGTTGGAGCATCTGTACAAGCAGCATAAAGCGGTGATGGACTATATCTCATGGTAGCCAATCTTGAGAATGGGTTGCATTGATATCTGCATTTAGTAGCTGATGAGAGATTTGTGTTTCCCACTAAAGCTCTTTGAAAAATCTACTAAATTTCTCAGTAGGAGCAACTGTGGCATCAAAACTTTAATCCCCCTCATGCTAATCTTGGAAAAAATACCAGGATGCAATAGCAGATGAGGAAGAGCAGCAACTTGAGCAAGTTCATCGTCATCCTGGGGTCTTGGGGATCCTGAATGTCCATGTTACATGCAGCAGGATGTGAATGACAGGGAAGAGGATGTGAAGGGACACTGAATTATCCCAGGAACAGGCAGAGATCAAGGGTTACAGAGAGAAAATGATGACACTGCTGGCCATGTCCAAAGATCGCAGCGGGGTGTTGAAAGTGAACAAATGAGGTCCTTCATCATGCGGACAAGCAGTATGCTAGAATATAAGACATATCATTACCATCAAGCTAAGGGATTACTATTGGATAGTCATGTTTTAGACCTTTGCTATAAAAAGAAAATGGGGGATTTTTTTTCTGGGTCTGGAAAAAGAGTCCAAATTAGTGTCTTACTAGGATATACTGTGTTTCTATTCAGAGAAGCTTCCATCAGGTAGATACATGCTGAATGCATGGCTAACCAAGAGACCTATTTCCGCTATTACTACTACTACTACTACTACCACTATTATCCATATATTTAATTTATTGAACCCCGTGTTTTATTTGCCTCTTTGCCAACATAATGCAATTGAGTAAACAGAGATGCACCCGCTGAACAGCCAGCTTTAGTCATACCTAGACTGTGGGTTTTCACCTGCAGATACCCTAAGCCTGATCCAATAAACTGGCTCAGCAGATTGTACAAGTGGTAAAAGCTGCCCAGTTTGCTATGGAGGTACTGTCATGTCCAGTTTCCAGTTTACTAAGCTAATGTCAGAGAGGGTAGTTTTCAAGCCCAAGCGTACCATGTTATCTTTCACAAGAATGAATAACCTCACATTTGTCAAAATGAATAAGGCATGGATCAATGCCAATTTTCATTAACCTATGGATGAGGCCAATGATTACTTCAGCCATAACATCTTCCTGACCACCTGTCCATTGTCTGCCTTCCACACTGTTCTTCTGTTGTCAGTACTGATGGTCCAAACTAAGCTGGGCTTCTACTCTCTCTCTCCATCATGCCTTTTAAATTGTGCTGCTGGGGCTGCCAGTAGTGGCTCTACATAACTAAGCATCTCCTTGCCTGCTCAGTCCCAACTTCTACTGCTGCTAATGTGGCAAGACAGCCACTCCAGCAACAAATCTCCTGCCCTTGTTCACAATGTTTTATAGTGCTATGCTGTTTGCTGCTAACAGGACTGTCACAGCTGGCCCAGAGCTGGCCCTATACTGCCGGAAATCTTTTTACCTGACCCGCCCTATTCTTTACTGTGCAGATGCTACTTCTGCTACTTCCAATGAAACTACCACTAGACGCCCAAATACTTTTCCTGTGCTTGCCCAGTGTGTTGTATACTGTACTACCATGCTGTTTTGTTACTCCAAATTAAATCCTCTACAGGGAACATAATCATGAAACTGTTCCCAAAATAGAGATAATTTTTTCACAACTTTTGAACATATTATTATTATTATTTATTATTATTATAGCGCCATATATTCTATGGCGCTTTACATGTGAGGAGGGGCGTACATAATAAAAACAGGTACAATAATCTTGAACAATACAAGTCACAATTGGTACGGGAGGAGAGAGGACCCTGCCCGCGAGGGCTCTACAAGGACATATCATTATTTCTTCTCTTTGAAAACAGCTAACCGGTTCCTACTCTTTAAGTAAAGGGACAGTTTTTGGATGGTTAGTGTGTTAAAAGGCTGCTGGTTACCTATATCCGTTTTTCCCTAGATAAATATGCTGAGGTTACTTTGACATTTCTACAACTGTTTGTTTGTATTGTGATAGAAATATGTATATCATGTAGATCTCACTTGCATGTATAAGGGGGAAGAAGTAATGGCAGATGCGGCCGCAGCCCCTGTAATGCCCCCAAGACCTTGGGTTGGATGCAGCCACCGTTCTCATGGCACCCCCGAGCCTCGCCAAGGACGCACCTGCAGGCCCCATCTTACCACCGCAGCTTCAATCAGCAGGCCGGACCCCTCTGCCGCTACAGTGTCCATCATGCCGTTGTCCACAGTAGCCAAAGGGATTGAGTCCCAACCAGGAGTGCAGAAGACAGCCCCCTTACCTGCGCGGGGGCAGCCCCTCTCATGGTGACCACTGACCTGGAAGCACAACCACCCTACAAAGACCGAGGAAGTGTCAAGTGTTGCATCTATGGCAAGTTTGGCCATTTCTGAAACCAGTGCAGAGCACCCATGCAACCCAAGAGTTGGTCCAGAGAAACAGGTCAAGGAAGAAGTGCAGAAGGCAGTGAAGTACCCCGTCCATGGGACAAGGGTAAGCAAGCCAGGTCTGCAAGACACTACGCTCCTGACATGTAAAACCCCGTCTGCGGGACCAATACCTCAAATTGCCCTGAAAGTGGATGGCGTTGTCAGATCTTTTCTTCTGCACACCAGTGCAGCCAGAAGTGTGATGAGACCTGCGGAACTCGCTCATCCCACCTGCCTATCAGAATCCTCTGTGTCTCGCATGGGCATTGATGGTCAAGTCAGACATTCTCAGCTTACAAAGCCTCTGAGCGTGTGCACTCAGCAAGGACACTCTGTCCTGTCCCAGTTTGTGGTGTCAAGAACCTGCCACTCAACTTGCTGGGAGCGGACCTACTGCAGAAGCTGAAGCCAACCACAGTGTTCCAGGAAGATGGGACCATGACACTTTCTTCATCCCTGACCCAAGAGGAATCATGGTCATGCTGGCGGCCCTACAAGAACCTCAAACAACCGATGAGGCCTACCCTAGGAGGTACTGGACATAGTACCAGAGAGTCTATGGTCTAAGGGACCCCAGGACGTGGGAGAACCTCAAGTTGCTCCAGTACGGGTGTCACTCAAGCCAGGTACCCCATACCCTCGTAAGGCCCAGGCCAGGCCTAGAGTCGAGCTGCCTCTTACCAACTGAAAGTCTACCTGGAAATAGGAATCATTGTTCCTTGCACATCGCCTTGCAATACCCCGCTTTTCCCGGTCAAGAAAAAAAAAGACTGTAAAAGGAAAGCCAGCCAAGTTCAAAATGGTACATGACCTGAGAGACATGAATGACGCCACGGTGTTTGAAACTCCAATTGTGCTGAATCCACACACTCTGCTCTGAAATGTGCCTTCCACAGCAAAAGTGTTCACTTCATCCAGAAGACCAGTACCTGTTTGCCTTAATGCACCAGGGGGGACAGGACACATGGACAGTGATGCCACAGCGGGCCCAGAACAGCCCTTCACAGTTCAGCAAAGCAATGTCCACAGTCCTCACCAACTGGGTCACATACCATGCAGAAGTAACCCTGCTACAATACATGGACGATCTGCTCCTTTGTGCAGTTGACATTAACACGTGTAAAGCCCATTCCTTGTCTCTCCTACTCTACCTGGCGGAGCAGCACTGCAAGGTCTCAAAGAACCAAGTACAGTGGTGTCTGAAGAGAGTTACATTCCAGAGACACTGTATTGCTCACCAGACGAAACATCTGACAGATAACCGGAAGACCACAGTGGAGAAGACGGTTCCTCCAACAACTCCAAGGGCACTACAGGCCTTCCTTGGTCTAGTTTCGTATTGCAGAGCCTGGATCCCTGATGCTTCAGTCCTAATGCAGCCTCTGTATGACTGTGTCAACATAACCCCGTTCCTCCTGACAGATGCAGCCTTCAGCTCGTTCAAGAAGTTAAAAGACTCTGTACTCTCAGCGCCAGCACTAGGCTTACCTGACTACGAGAAGCCATTCCGTCTCTACCTGATGGAGAAAGAAGGCCATGCTACTGGAGTCCTGACACAGACTCACGGGGGAAGACAGAGACGTCTAGGCTATTTTTCAGCTCGCCTGGATCCAGTCGCAAGGGGAGCCCCCTCCTGCATGAGAGCAGTATTTGCAGCACACGCCCTCCTGGACAAAACAGTTGACATCATTCTTGGACATCCACTGGAAATCCTGGCTCCGCATGACATCTCAGCAATTCTCAATCAAACCCAGCCAAAACATCTCTCCACCGCCAGGCATCTTCGTCTCCAGATGCACAGTCCTCAACCCGTCCACTCTACTCCCACTCCCAAGGGGGGATACAGATATGGACCCTCAGATCAAAATTCTGATCAAAAATCTGCATGATACCTTCCGCAGGGATCTGGATTTGCTTCGGATGGATGACCATGATTGCTTCAGCAACAGGAAACAGCAGGACTACCCAAGGTGGCAGAAGAGCCACTGACCAACCCAGAGTTGATCCTCTAGGTGGATGGTTCCAGATTTGCAGATGATGAAGGAAGATTCTAGACAGGATGTGCAGAGACCAGCAATCAAGAGATCCTGTGGTCCAGAAGTCTGCCGCCTAGTCTGTCAGCTCAGGAAGCAGAACTGATAGCTGACGAAGACCTGCCAGGTTGCAGAAGGCAAAACTGCGAACATATACACCGATTCAAGGTACTCGCATGGCATAGCACACGACTCTGGACCCGTCTGGACTGCAAGAGACCTCATCACAGCAAGCAGAACAACCATGAAGCATCATGGAGCCATCAAGGACCTGCTGGATGCACTCCAACTTCCAAAAAATGGTGGCAATACTAAAAGTCAAAGCACATGGAAAATTTGAACACAGTAGAGGCATGGGGTAACAACATGGCGGATATAGCAGCCAAAGAAGCAGCCAAAGGAAGGCAAAATGGAGAAGTGGGAGAGGTCGCAAAGCCGAACGGCTACTACATGATGACTGAAGACAAGAAACCTGACCAGATAACGTCCTGGGATCTGCTCAAAAAGCTGCAAGAGCAAGCCCCAAAAAAGGACAAGAAGGAATGCTGGATGTGGAAGGGAGCAACACATGAAGAAGGAAGGGTATACACAATGGACTACAAACCCTGTTTATCCCGAAGCATGTATCCTATGGTGGTCCAGTGGGCACATGGGCCCACACACAGATCAAAGACACAGATGAATGATCTGATTGGTGCTTACTGGTTTGCTCCAGGGATCTCCACCCTAACAGCCAAGTTCACTAGCAGCTGTCTGACCTGCGGCAAATGCAACCCTGGAAGAATGGAGAAAGTTCCCACACATCATCTTGCCAACCCGCTGTACCCCTTCCAGAGGATCCAGATAGACCACATCCAGATGCCGCCAAGTGGAGGTTTTGAATATGCCCTTGTGGTCGTGGACGTGTTCTCAGGATGGTCAGAAGTTTTTCCCAGTGAGGAATCAGTCAGCAAAGACTACTGCAAAGAAGCTACTCTCAGAGATCGTGTGCAGATACGGGGTCCCAGAAGTGATAGAGAGTGATCAGGGGCCCGCATTCACAGCAAACCTCACAAGGGAGATCTGGTCAGCAGTAGGGTCAGACTTAGGCCTACACACTCCCTACCACCCCCAGAGTAGCGGGAAAGTAGAAAGACTGAATGGGACACTCAAAAACAGGATGTTAAAAGTTGCCCAAGAGACACTCAAACCATGGCATGAAACACTCCCCATCGCACTGTTTAGTGTCAGGCACACTCCCCGGGGCCCAGAAAAGCTGTCACCTCATGAGATTCTGTTTGGGTCCAGCCCTCGGTTAGGGGTATTCTTCCGTCAGCAGTTGACAATGCAATATGATACTTTGTCTGCTTACGTAATTGAACTCACCAAGAAACTTGCTAATGTCCATTCTCGAGTTTTCTCTTCATTACCAGATCCAGGATCGGTACCCGGTTCACACTCCCTGAAACCAGGAGACTGGGTGTTGGTGAAGAAGTTTGTGAGGAGAACGCTCGACCCCAGATTTGACGGTCCCTTCCAAGTGCTGCTGACGACACCAACCTCTGTGAAACTAGAGGGAAGGCCCACTTGGATCCACGCCTAAGATACGCCTAAGCCAGAATGATCCTGATGATGGAAAAGACAGTCAAGGAAACAACAAACCTAATGCCGCATCTCCTCCTGGATGAACCTACCCGAATTCAGATTCACCCACCTGATGGCTCCTCCAATCCTGATGACGACGAATATGTGGAACTGATCGCACAGAGTCGCCAATATGAGACCATGCATGTTTCTACCCCCGTTTAGGGACAGATCTCCTGATCGCTCATTGCGAAAGACTGTACAGTGTAGGGCGTAGACACTAGGTTTGCGTCGGATCGCCGGCAGCACAAAAGAGTTGCAGCGCTTTGGGACAGGAGGCTAGGCTTAGGGCAAGTGATATCTAAGGGGGGCTTGTGATAGAAATATGTATATCATGTAGATCTCACTTGCATGTATACTCCTTTAAATCATATATATATTCCTTTAAATCATATATACTCATATAAATGCAAATATATCTATATACATTATAATCAATGGCTTAAAATGGCTGACATAAACTGATATAAACCAGACAGACTGTTCGGTGTTTTCCACCCAAAAAGCAGAAGAACTCCAGATGTATTAAGTGCTGATGAGATGTCTAAACTTTGTCACAGATGCAGAGAACTTCATTTTAGTTGCTTAATCAGCAGTCATATGTGCATTAATCACAATATTCCATATATATTCAGATAACCAATAACAGAGGAGCTAGACAACATGTTAATTAACTAACCACTCCTTTCTATATGCAATTATAAAACTATGTATCAGGAAATAAAGGGTCAGTATTGATGGAATGCTTTCCTGTCACAATCGTGTACAGTTTCATTCTTGAGCGCTCAAAATACTCAGTCTTATTGGGAACGGCCGCAGCACACACAGGATAGATTTATCCAACCCAAATTTCTATATCAGTATTAAAGCACTCAAAATGGTTTCAATACAGTATCAGCAGACCTCAGAGTGTTGTACATCTTTTCTGGGTAATTATAGTCTTAGCAGTACGTGATTTGAAACAAATCCAATTTTTTGGGGAAAAAATTGTTGAAGCTGGTGAATTTGAATTTCGGTATATTCGATCATCTCTACATGGTACCAATATTATGGGGCCCTTAGTTTAAGTTTTATTATTATGGGCTCCAAACTCTTCCATGTACCAATTCAATACTCTGCACCTAAAATCTGCCTTACCTTCTGATAAAAATAACCATTTCTTAATATAGAGTGTAATGTAGTAACCAAGTAAAATGGAAACATGGATTTATCTAAATTTGTGCCTACACTAACATGTTAAACACTTAACAGCCAGAGTCTGAACCTGTCAATGACTTTTCTGTTGAGAGATGATCCACCCACAATAAAAAGGGAGTTTACTAGGTAATGTTGCATCCAGCATCAGTAAACAGGCGATAGAGATTGTGTGAGAAATGTTAATCAACAAGTCCCTGATAGAAATAGATGCCATAGAGGTATGTGATACGGAGGGTAACAAGCAGCAACATGCCCATGACGACATTCCTGGTCACTGGCAAACAATTGCTTACCAGTTTGCTTTTGTGCATATTACAATTCAAACCATGTATTTTACAAAAGATCCGGCTATTTCAATAACAGTTTTCTGTAAAATATTATAGAGAACAGTCAAAATGTAATTTTTATTTACAAACTTGACTTTACAAACAAACCAAAATATTCACTCAATATATAATTATAATCTTATTTCCAAATCATTTTACAGAAACTGGATTATAAAAATCATATATATTGAATACATATTGTGACAGTCACTGGCATAGTATGTGAAGTGAGATACGTGTAACTGCGCATACTGCGGTCAGTGATGTAAAACCAGAGTGTTTTTTGCCTCCAGCACGCTAAGTGCTGAGAGGGTTAATAAGAACCTATATAATGGGCTGGTTTTAGTGGACCTTCATAGAGAGGGTGGGCGGAGGTCCACTATATCTCCACATGGGGAGTCCTGACAGGACCTGTGTGAGGTCAAGGTCATGTGACCATCACATGGGTACTAACTCCTTAACAACTGCCGATACGCCTTTTAACGGTGGCAATTAATGGTACTTATACCACAGCTCTGCTTTGTAATGGCGCTGAGGTTTAAGTGTATAGCATCCTCCGGCATCAGAATTTCTCCAAGATCTCGGCTACCAGGGGTAACTGAGACCCCAGAGAACATTATTCGGGTCGAGTTTTATGTACCCTGGTGTTGCGATCGCCATTATTAACGGAATAACGGCGACCACAAAAAAAATAAAAATCCGATTTTCCAGATAATTTTTCTCTCCTTTGATGTGATCTCACATCAGAGGAGAAAGAAATAGGGTCCCCCGATCACCCTCTCCCAGGTACCTCTGGTGTCCAGGCATCCTCCCATGGAGTCCCCCAAGCCGCCGGCATCTTCTCCTGGGAGAAAATGGTGGCACCCGGCAACAATAGGAAATTTTTCCTATTGGTTCATTTTGATCACTGTGATCAAAATATAAAAAAATAGTAAAGGATGCCCCCTTTATCACCCCCTTAGTTAGGGATAAAAAATAAAATAAAAATTATATATCTATTTCCATTTTTCCATTAGGGTTAAAGTTGGACTAAAGTGAGTTGGGCTAAAGTTAGGGTTAGGGTTAGGGCTAGGGTTAGGGGTGTATTGGGGTTAGGTTTGTGGTTAGGGTTGAGAATATGGTTAGGGGTGTGTTGGGGTTAGGTTTGTGGTTATGGTAATGGTTAGGATTGGGATTAGGGTTAGGTGTGTGTTGGGGTTAGGGTTGTGGTTAGGGTTATGATTAGGGCTGGGAATAGGGTTAGAGGTGTGTTGGGGTTAGGGTTGAAGTTAGAATTGGGGGTTTTCCACTGTTTAGTACATCAGGGGGTATCCAAACGTGACATGGTGCCACCACTGATTCCAGCCAAAAAGTCAAATGGTGCTCCCTCCCTTCTGAGCTCTGCCATGCATCCAAACAGTGGCTTTTCCCCATACATACAGTTTTTAGAATGGTGTCAATTTGGGCATTTTCTGTTATATTGACCCCCCAAAGTTACTTCAAATACAATGTGGTCCCTAAAAAAATGGTTTTGTAAAGTTTGTTGGAAAAATGCGAAATCGCTGGTCAACTTTTAACCTGTATAACTTCCTAACAAAAAAAAATTTCTTCAGAAATTGTGCTGATGTAAAGTAGACATGTGGAAAATGTTATTTATTAAGTATTTTATGTGACATCACTCTCTGACTTAAGGGCATAAATATTTTCAAAATTTTCACCATATTTCTGTTTTTTATCAAAAATAAACGCAAGTCATATTGCTAGTTCAACCTATGCCCTAAAATCTTGATCCAGAGAAAGCCAATGAGTCTGAGAACAATGGTTTATATGAACCAGAGTAATTATTGTCTCCTTAAAATCTGCCTAAAATCAAAATATTTTGGTGAAATACTTTTAGTAGATTCAGTCTTCATGGAGCACACTGTCAGCACTGAGAGCAGCATCCACTGGCAAGAGGAATGATAATGCTTGATTAAATTGTACATCAATTTCAAGTAGTATAACTTATGAGTAGAGTTGAGCGAATGTGTTTGGAATCGGTCGCTGAATCTGAATTTGCCATATTTGTGCCTTATTGTTACCCTATTTGTGCTGAATTTATGTTTGACAATCGATTCCGAACATATTCGGTCATTTCTACTCCCATTGATTCCAATGACGTTTGGCTGTGTTTGGTGAATATTGCAATTACACTATTCGCCGCTGATCATAATCGGACTAGAATTTTGGAAAATTTGCTCAACTCTGCTTACCAGCCTTAGTCTTCATCTTTTATCATCACCTATCCGGTCGGTCTCCAGCAGTTTTTGACCTGCCGGATCGCTCCAGTGTTTGATGGGCAATCCGGAGGTCACTTTTAAATGTAAATATATGAGATACATGAAAAGGGCTTTCATAGACTTACATTGAGAGCTTGTCACTGTTACCTCTGACTTCCAGTCAGTCACAAGATGAGGGACCAGAGCAGCTGTGGGAAAAGCTGAAGACGGCGGGTGAGCAGTACAAAGCTAGGTGCAGCGACCTTACGCTATTACCACCACTCCAGCACTGAAATAAATGCCGGAGTGGTGTTATAACACATCGAGGATACTCAGCTCTAAAAAAATTTTTTTTTTAAGTACATACTGTATGCTGCAAAATTTAATAATAAATTCTATCCACTGGAATGTGAACAATGCAGAATTGGCAAAGTTAGGTTTCATTATGTTTTTACAGCTTTTTTGGTGTTCTTTGAACTTTTCAGGTGCCATCTTTGTGGAAAGCCATTTCATTGAAGCACATAGGGGACTATCATAGTCAGGGGTACTATTTTGTCCACACAGGCCTGTTCTTCAGGGTTCTATTATTTTTTCTCCATTCATGCCTTGAATGTAATATTATCACAGCAATAAAACACATGAATTAGTGAAAAATGGAAGTGGAGCATATATCCTTTCATCAAGTTAGATTGCAGACTTTAATCTTTGGAAACCACTTGTTCAGATTTGTTTTTCCTCTTCCTCTGAAGTCGGTAAAATACAAATGTCTTCTTAATACTTTGTTACTTTTACATGGAAACAATTCTGCTGGGATTAGAAGAAAAACATGTCATTAAAAAGGTGGAAGAGCCATTACACTTCAGCTTTCAGAAAAAATAAATACCTTATCATGAGAACATATGCAGATTCTCTACCCTGCCCTTA
This sequence comes from Ranitomeya imitator, assembly GCF_032444005.1. Classification (NCBI taxonomy): domain Eukaryota; kingdom Metazoa; phylum Chordata; class Amphibia; order Anura; family Dendrobatidae; genus Ranitomeya; species Ranitomeya imitator. The sequence continues at coordinate 454,733,058 of NC_091287.1, read as the reverse complement.
TAAAATGTTTGCACAAATCTCACATAAATCATCTCATTTGCTTAGTGTCAGATCTGTTTATTTGTGTTATGACTGATCCTTTGATCAAGCTGATCAAACAAAGCCCCCTTGTCAAGTGCTGCTCTCTGTCAAGTACTTGTGCTCAAATATTCTATATATTGATGTCATAAATATCATTACCAATAATGGAGTTCAGATAAAAAGGCCAAGCAATTAAATATGTGATTGAACCCCCAACTTTAAATCAAGCACATTATCTGTTTGCACAGAGCAGAGCTCTTATTTTCGTCCTACGGTTCACTAGGGGAGTTATGAGATGGCAATTTGCATGCTAACTGAACACAGGCCTTATGTAGATGTCTCGGGACATCTGTTTCTCATTGTTTAGTGCTGGCCTCTTCGGAATAATGTATGAAAATGCAAAAGGTAAAGGCAAATTATTTGCCCAGGCAGCTACGCAATTCTAATGATTAACCCCTTCTATTTCAGATAGATGACCAACATCAGGGTCTTTACTTGGTGTAAAAATCATTTTCAAATTCTAACTATAAAAAGTATTTTCTGGATAATGCAATGGAGTATATAGCATAGAGGTCATAGGGCCATTAACCCCTTCACGTCATGGCCATTTGCCTTTTTTTTTGTTTTTGTTTTTTCCTCCCCTTCTTCCAAGAGCCGTTATTTTTATATTCTTCTGTCAATATAGCTATATGAGGGAATGTTTTTTTGCGGGAGTTGTACTTTCAAGTGACATTATTTATTTGATCATATCATGTGATGCAATGGAAAACGGATACAAATTATATTTCAGTTGAAATTGCCAAAAAAAGTGCTATTTCATCCTTTTCTTTGATGAGGAGCTTATTTATGATGTTCACTATACGGTAACGCTGACCTGGCAATATGGTTCTCCAGGTCAGTATGAGTACAGACATACCAAACATGCATAGTTCTTTTTTAATTAAGTGATGAAAACAGACCCGCAACAATTCAATTTTTCAGGATATGGGGCAGTGTGAAGGTTTATTTTTTGCACCCCGAGCAGACATTTTTGCTTAAATCATTTGGAGGTAGATATGATGTTTTGATCGCCTCTTATTGCATTTTATTGCAATGTTGCAGCTGCCCAAAAAACGTAGATCTGGCTTTTAGATATTTTTCTCATTATGCTGCTTACCGATAGGATTAATTTATTTTAGATTTTGATAGATTGGACTTTTATGAATATAAAGATACCAAATATGTGTATTTTTTTTATTAGTTTTACTTTTAAAAGGGCAAATGGGGTGTTTTAAACTTTTGTGAGGGTTGTTTTGATATTTTTAAAAACTTTTTTTACTTTTTACTGTATTCAATAGTTCCCTTAGGGGACTTGAAGTTGTGATCATTCGATCACTTGTGCTTAGCATACAGATGCTTTTCACAAAATTAGAATATCATCAAAAAGTTAATTTATTTCAGTTCTTCAATACAAAAAGTGAAACTCATATATTATATAGTCATTACAAAAAGAGTGATCTATTTCATGTGTTTATTTCTGTTAATGTTGATGATTATGGCTTACAGCCAATGAAAACCCAAAAGTCATTATCTCAGTAAATTAGAATAATTAACCTGCAAAGGCTTCCTAAGCATTTAAAATGGTCCCTTATTCTGTTTCATTAGGCTCCACAGTCATGGGGAAGACTGCTAAATTGACAGATGTCCAGAAGGCAGTCATTGACACAGTCCATAAGGAGGGTAAGCCACAAAAAGTCATTGCTAAAGAAGCTGGCTGTTCACAGATTGCTGTATCCAAGCATTTTAATGGAAAGTTGAGTGGAGGGGAAAAGTGTGGTAAAAAAAGGTACACAAGCAACCGGGATAACCACAGCCTTGAAAGGATTGTTAAGAAAAGGTCATTCAAAAATTTGGGGGAGATTCACAAGGAGTGGACTGTTGCTGGAGTCATTGCTTCAAGAGCCACCCCATACAGACTTATCCAGGATCCAAGTAACACCAGCTTGAAAAATTATTTTAAAATCCAAAATGTTGACCTACTGAAATATATGTTCATTAAATGCACTCAATACTTGGTCGGGGCTCCTTTTGCATCAATTAGTACATCAATGTGATGTGGCATTAAGGCAATCAGCCTGTGGCACTGCTGAGGTGTTATGGAAGCCCAGGTTGCTTTCATAGCAGCTTTTAGCTCATCTGCATTGTTGGGTCTGGGTCTGGCGTCTCTCATCTTCCTCTTGAAATTACCCCATAGATTCTCTATGGGGTTAAGGTAAGGAGAGTTTGCTAGCCAATCAAGTACAGTGATGCTGTTGTTTTTAAATCATGTATTGATACTTTTGTCAGTGTGGACAGGTGCCAAGTCCTGCTGGAGAGTGAAATTTTCATTTCCAAAAAGCTTGTCGGCAGAGGGAAGCATCAAGTGCTCTAAAATATCCTGGTAGATGGCTGCGCTGACTTTGGTCTTGATAAAACACAGTGGACCTACACCAGCAGATGACATGGCTCCCCAATCCATCACTGATTGTGGAAACTTGATGCTAAAACTCAAGCAGCTTGGATTGTGGCCTCTCCACTCTTCAACCAGACTTTGGAACCTTGCTTTCCAAATGAAATGCAAAATTTACTTTCACCTGATAAAAACATCTTGGACCACTGAGCAACAGTGCAGTTCTTTTTCTCCTTTGCCCAGGTAAGACGCTTCTGGCCTTGTCTATTGGTCATGAGTGGCTTGACACAAGGAATGTGACACTTCTAATCCATGTCCTGGATACGTCTGTGTGTAGTGGCTCTTGAAGAAATGACTCCAGCAACAGTCCACTCCTTGTGAATCTCCCCCAAATTTTTGAATGACCTTTTCTTAACAATCCTTTCAAGGCTGTGGTTATCCCGGTTGCTTGTGTACCTTTTTTACCACACTTTGCCCCTCCACTCAACTTTCCATTAATTTGCTTGGATACAGCACTCTGTGAACAGCCAGCTTCTTTAGCAATGACTTTTTGTGGCTTACCCTCCTTATGGACTGTGTCAATGACTGCCTTCTGGACATCTGTCAATTCAGCAGTCCTCCCCATGATTGTGGAGCCTACTGAAACAGAATAAGGGACCAATTTAAATGCTTAGGAAGCCTTTGCAGGTTAATTATTCTAATTTACTGAGATAATGACTTTTGGGTTTTCATTGGCTATAAGCCATAATCATCAACATTAACAGAAATAAACACATGAAATAGATCACTCTGTTTTTAATGACGCTATATGATATAGGAGTTTCACTTTTTGTATTGAAGAACTGAAATACATTAACTTTTTGATGATATTTTAATTTTGAGACAAGCACCTGTAACAGTGTATTAGCACTGCTATGTACAGCTGAAATAACTATCTCCTATGAATGCCAGCTAAACTCTGTCCTTCATTGAAAGATCGTAATGATCAGCAGACCCCCGGCTATTATGACAACCCATCGGCGCCCCGCAATCACATCATGGGCATGCCAATAGGTGTGTGGAATGACAAGCCCCCCTGCCAACACGTGTTAAATTCATTGACAGTGGAATTTAACAAATTAACAACTAAGGGTGGAGCTCCACTCCATCCGCAGCTGTGGGAGGCACATGATGGCTGATTAAATCAGCTGTCATGTGCAGGGAAAAATGTGGAATTGGCGTGGGAGGCCATCTCAAAGTCAGGGAGCAGTCATATAACGTACCGGTATGCCATATGTCGGTAAGGGGTTAAAGAGAGAGAGGACCTGAAGAGTGATCCCCTCTTCACAGACAACATCAAAATAAGCAATCAAGGCTGTAGAGTATCAACCTGAATATCTTGAGGAGAAAGCATCAAATATTGCTATGAAAATATTGTTATGAAAGGGTCAAAAGATCCTTTGTGCTAAAGTTTTTTTTAAAAACATTTTTTATAGTATAGGGTATATACTTACCTGCGGTAATTCTTATGATCATTGGGACCTCTAGCAATCAGCAGTAGAATACCTGCCTAGTACAGATGCCATTTGGCCCAGTCCAATAAACCAATCAAGTTACTTCATTTATTACTAATTACTTCATTCATTTTTACTGAAATCCAGACTATATTTTGTTATGCATTAGAATGTATATATTCTGCTCTAATTTTAACGATGGCAAATAGACACTTGACAAAGCTGAAGTTCAGCGTTAAAACGCACGCTGTGGTTGTACTTACCCCACATACAGAGCATAATGTCTCAAGTTACAGTATATTTGGGAGGTTATGCTGCCATCTATTTATTGTAGCATTGATATATAAAAATCACTCCTACTATACCTAGTATGATACGCAAACATCCTTTTGCTATTTCTTATGTGAATTTATAAAGGTTGTAACTTAATATCACAAGATATACTGTATGTGTGGATCATTGGAAACTTTATTGATCTAAATACACATTTTACCACTCTGTATTTATTAACTCTTGTGCACTTTAATACTTATGTGGATTCATATGTGGCCACTGTGCTAAAGAGGCTTTTTTCCTCCTTTTGCTGCTCTTCTCTCTTTGTGTATTATATTGTATTTAGTATTTTTCTTTATGGAAGTATTTTTTGTAAGATTGTAATAAATGTAAAGTTTTTATACTTAGCCAATGGTCTGCATGCTCCTTATACTTGCTGTAGATTTATAAGAAACAGGAATCCTTCCTGTTATGCCTGACCTTTGTCCCAACAACCTATCAAATTATTTCTTCATTAATTTATACTGGAATCTAGTTGGTTACACCGGGCTATTTGTTATACATTAGGGTGTATACATTAAATGATAATTTTGGTTAGCTAGATAGACAGTAAAATGAATTTCATAGTCACACAATTTTATTTTTAGCCTTCCGATTTTATACCAATGACATGGCATCCATTCCTGCGATATTTCCCCTTGTCAACTAATAGTTACATCTGCTTCTTTGGTTCCCTGAAGAAAATCCAAGACAGAACAAAACTTGTTAAAAGATAATCTGTCCCCTATCATCTTTCTAACAACTCCAGAGTTGGCAGCAGAGAAAGCAAGTAGAAATTCCAATTTGCACAAAAGTAAATTCTTACTTTAGGGGATGACTGCAAATGTAGGCTGAGATTATGATGTGTGCGGCATATGGTAGAAGCGCACTGCAGTTCATTATACATTTTTTCATTATTATTTTAAGACTAAGCCTCTAACTAAATCCTGCATATACATAATATCAGGTTATTTAAACCTTATGCAGTTTTTTAAGTCAAAATATCACAAGTGATTTCAGCAAAACAACTATTTTTTTCTATTCAGACCATGCTGTGTTTCAATAATTTGCTAAATTAATGTAAGGACAATTATAGTTAGAATTTTAGGTCATGTGACCTATAATACGTCTCTTTGCTTCACAGATTGTAACTTCACATAATGTAAAATAATGTTCCTACACCTGAATGATGAATTTAAACAGGCATTCCTCCTCCTCCAATCAAAGATTTTACCCTTTTAATATATTGCAGTCATCATATTATATAGCTAGCACTGTGTACTTGCAATTTCTTAATTTGTGTTTCTACCCAGATAATTCTTCTGTTTTCCATCAGCTCTTTGCCATCACATGATTAATAACTGACTAGCTGAATCCTTCTAAGCTCTATGTAGAAACAGGAGGTCTCTTTTGGGGTAGAACGGCAAAATGAGCAAGTACGCAGAACTATATAATATTATGATTGCAATACAGCATATTACAATGATAAAAACTTTGATGGGAGTGCTTCTTTAAAGTGTACCTATTATTTCAAGTAGAGCTTCAGAAAAAGCTGTTGTGTGTGTGCACGTGAAGGATAACACTACATCTGACCATTATATGACTTAAATCCTGTATTTTTCGCCAGTTTTCCTATGTTCAAGTTCTATGTCTATTTTTCAGTTCTCTCTGAACTAGTGAGAGTAGACTGGCTGCTATGATGTCACCTAGTGCACCCCCTGGCACACCAAAACTAAGGTTTCCTGCTATGCTTTCTCTATGTAGCATTCATTCATTCAGAGGTATGAAGAACAATATACAGCAGTACTGAGCTGTGTGGCTGTGAATCCGGCACTGTAATGAGGAAAAACTGTTTATTAAAGCTGCAGCACAATATCCCCTTTTCTCACTGTGCTGAGTACTCCTCACTCCTCCTATCTCTCCCATATGCATAATGTTTAATAAGAGGTGTAACCTATCCATAGTATAGGTGAAGACTTACTGACTTGTACTAATTGGCAGAACTGGAAATTTATCCATGACAGGACACTTTCATCCCAGCTGGAATGGAGCATCAGTGCAAATGCCCAGTCAATGCCCCATTCATTCTATATGAGATTACTAGATAAAGCCAAGCCCAATCAGTTATGTGAGAATGCACACTGCTGCCCCACTTGAAGGCCGAGGTCACACTTGCAAGTGCATTGCGAGAAACTCGCATGAGTCTCTTGCCTCAATACCCGGCACTGCCACCGGCACTGAGGACCGGAGCGTGCAGCTGCATGTGTAACACCCCAGGAAGCCGGTTGTTACAGTGGTGTTGCCTTCCTTTCAGGGAGGGTGATGCCATGCCTGGAATCGTGGAGGATCCCCTTTAAACAGGTGTTACATACATTCAACATGTTCTGACTCCAGGCCAGAAGGGGGAACTCTGAACCCGGTTTTAGGGGAGCTTCCCAGATATATTTTCTGGCTTGGAGGAGGAGTTAGTGAGTTGGTGTCGAAAAAACAGTGAGAGGGACAGTTGGAGGAGAGCTGGGGCCGTGCAGCCATGTGGTGCTGCAGCTCCAGGCCAGAGAGGAGAAGCAGGCAGCATTGCATCTGTAGAACATGCCAGAGGGAAGAAGTACAGGAGAATTAAGGAGCTGGAAGGGAACTGTGACTGAGCTCCTTCCATGCTGAATCGCTGGAACCAGGCACCGAGAGCCCGAGGCTGTGTGGAACTGTATGTCCCATAGCAGAACCAGAGGGCAGAAGATTCTAGGTCGTCTGTCCGCACCCACACCCGAAGGTACAGCAACATACAGAGCCCGGAGTCATCTTAGAGACACCTGTAAAAAGGCTTGCGTTGCCTACCATGCGGGTACTGTCTTATAACAGGGAAAGACAGAACCTTGTGTGGAGCCATAGGCAACAAGGGACTCGCCTTACAGTGCAAGAAGGAAGGCTTACAACCTCACCTGGAAAGGGGGATCCATAATCGCTCCCAGGCTGACCGGACCTCACCAACACCTGTTACCAATACCCTTGACTGTGGCCTTGAATCACCAGTAAACAGGTAAAGAGACTGGAACCTTGTGTCATCTGATTCTTTCTGGCACCACACTATCTCTGCCAAATGCACCGGGAGCCCTGGGGACCCAGCTTCACCTGTAGGAAGCCATACCATCCTTGCTGCAGTGCCATCTCTCCCCAAAGAACCCCTTCGAGCAGTATCGGTGACCTCTGACTGAATACCACAGGTGGCGTCACAAACATTTTTATGTATAATAACCCCTTTAAAGACCTTTCCTTTTACTTGGACGCCCAGGGCAACGGACGGGGCAGCTGCCACTGTGACCACCCCTTTAATGATGATCGAACCCGCTACCGAGTACCCCTAGGCCCTAGTGGGCCGCTCCACATGTATTTCTATGCAGCTGAATGCTCCAGTCCCGAGTGCCGGCAGCAGTGCTGGATATTGAGGCGAGAGACTTGCGTTAGTTTCTCACATTGCACTCGCAAGTATGACCCTGGCCTAACAGTGATAAAAGCATACTGTTCTGCTAATTAGCCAGGGTCCTAGCCATTGGGCCAGCAGCGATCAGTATGTTATTGGCTATCCTGTGCATATGTAATAACTTATTTCCTACAGACAAGCTCTTAAAACAGAAATGTTATAAAAATTCAAAAATAAAGCATTGATTACTTAGAATATCTGCATTATTCATGGGAAGGGCCAGTATCACAATTTCTAATATATTTTGTATTATTAAATAATATTCTCCTTCTGTAACTTGATCTAACAAAATGTTTTACAGAATGTACAAACATTATATTACGGGTACGTATACAGTAGATTTTCAAAAAAAATAAATAATCACAATTGTGTTCTAGAACATGTCTAGACAGTGAGCGAAGGGCTACTAAATACTGGCAGGATAAAATCATGGGGCCATTAGATTGCATTTTGCTTTACTTGGGTAGAAGTAAACTTGATCTTTTGAACAAATTATCCAGAAAATTAACTATATATGTTTGCATGAAATGCCAGCAGCAACTGCACCAGATAAATCAAAGCGGCACAAATGTCTTTGACATCCGTGTCTGTACAGGCAATTTGGCTTCACTTTTGAAGAAAATAAACTTTGTCTTGAACTGTAAATGGGTTGAAGGCTAAACAAATAAATCTGTATGCATGGAAGACAAAACAAAGAGCATAACAGTGGGAAGCTAGTGCACCCCCACAGATGACGCTTATACAAACACACTGCAAGTTGTGGCATCAGATATTGTACTGACTGGTGTATGTGTTCTGATATTTACTGTATATAATATTTTACCAAGATAATTATTTATCAGCGTAATGGTGACAAATGAAGGGACTGTTTTTATTAAATAAACATTATTTCCAGTTAAAGAAGTACTCCCACGAAGATTTTTTAATAAATATGTGACTAAGGCTAGGTTCACATTAGCATTTCTGTGTGCAGGCTACGATCCGCATAGATCTGCATGCGTCATGTGTATATATCTTTAACATGGTGTGCGCAAGCACATGTGTTTGCATGCGTTCGCATGCGGATACACACGCATGCATCGCTTCGTGATGTGTGGCTGTGTCCGGCGAATGCAACATGTTGCATTTATTGAGGTGTCAAATATTGCGCAACCATGCGCATGCGGTTGATTGCGGATAAGTGCATAAAAAAACACACTACTGTCTATGGGAACCCATTGGTACGCAATGACATGCATATGCATGCGTTCGATACACATGCGTACTTCAGACTGCGCATGTCCAGGAAATTATTTCACCACCTCCACCATGCGCATAAACAACGCAAACGCATGCAAAAATGCATTTAAATTGCATTTATGCGTAACTTGCGTTATGCGTAAGATGATGTGGAGTAAAACCGCAGCGTAAGCACCGCTGCACACAGAAACGCTAATATGAACCTAGCCTAAGTGCATGTAGTGTAGTGTGAGTGCATTAACCCCTTTCTGACCTCGGACGGGATAGTACGTCCGAGGTCAGAAGCCCCGCTTTGATGCGGGCTCCGCATCAAAGCCGGGACATGTCAGCTGTTTTGAACAGCTGACATGTGCCCGCAATAGCGGCGGGTGAAATCGCGATTCACCCGCCGTTATTAACTCATTAAATGCCGCTGTCAAATGCAGACAGTGGCATTTAACTACCGCTTCCAGCCGCACGGCCGGAAATGCGCGCATCGCCGACCCCGTCACATGATCGGGGGTCAGCGATGCTTCTGCATTGTAGCTACGGGTATCGGAAAATGGCGCAATTTTTTTTTTTTTTTTTTAGCAAAGTTTGGAATTTTTTTTCACCACTTATTTAAAATGAAAGCTAGTCATGCTTGGTGTCTATGAACTCATAATGACCTGGAGAATCATAATATCGGGTCAGTTTTAGCATTTAATGAACCTAGTAAAAAAGCCAAACAAAAAACAATTGTGGGATTGCACTTTTTTTGCAATTTCACCGCACTTGGAATTTTTTTCCCGTCTTCTAGTACACGACATGGTAAAACCAATGATGTCGTTCAAAAGTGCAACTTGTTTCGCAAAAAATAAGCCCTCACGTGGCCTTATTAACGGAAAATAAAAAAGTTATGGCTCTGGGAACGAGGGGAGTGAAAAACGATCACAGAAAAACAGAAAATCCCAAGGTCATGAAGGGGTTAATATATTCACCTACCGTCGCCTTCCCTGGGATCCAGCATAATTCTGCTCCTTTTCTAAATGACATCACCGCACTTTAGACTCTCTGGCTCACTCTACACTACTCTGACCCTCCGTAGGCTTATATTGTAAAAGCCACTTCCAGGTCACGCAGAGCGCAGCATGATCCGGAGAGTCTGCAGAGCAGTGACATTACTGAGAAGAGGAGGAGCGGCGGTAGGTAAATATATTAAAACACTCACACTACACTACAAGCATACATGCATAGATTTATTTTAAATAATCTTCATGGGAGAGCTGCTTTAATAACTTTTAAATATTTCTGGGGAAGATTTCCATATTTTTATTTCTCTTATAGTAAAGAATACCTGTCTGTTACGTACCTGTCCCAGATTCGGCCTTTTCTTCCCTCTCCGCAGTCCGCTGAACTCCGCAGTGCTCAATGTTGGGCTTTGAAAAAGGCCCGGCGTGATCCCATGTGATCATGTACCTGGGCCTACTGTATATATAAGACTTCTATGTGCTCTGGAGTCCTATGAGCCTGCAGACCTCTGCTACTTGTTCCTGGTCTCTTGTCTACTTGCAGTCTCCTCTGCTACCTATCTGCGGTCTCCGGGATCTCTGTTTCCTGTTCCCGGTCTCCTGTCTGCCTGTCTCCAGGACGTCTGATACCTGTCTGTGGTCTCTAGAGCTTCTGTTACCTGAACAAACATTTTGGTACAACAGTACATCCATTCTGTTGCCTACATTTATCACTTTTAGGCTATGTGCCTACGTTCAGGATTTCTTGCAGAAATTTCCTGAACAAAGCTGGACATTTTCTGCAAGAAATCTGCTTGCGTTTTTCTCGCGTTTTTACCGTGTTTTACCGGGGTTTTGGTGCACTGTTTTTGCGGATTTTTCCAGAGGTTCCAAATGCAATAATATAGTGGGAAATCCGCAAAAAATCTGCAAAATTAATGAACATGCTGCATTTTTTACCACGATGCGTGTACACAAAAATTGCGGAATGCATTCTAAATGATGGGATGCATAATGTATGCATTTTTTTCGCATTTTTATAGCGTTTTTATAGCGAAAAAATGCTAAAAATCTGCAATGTGTGCACACAGCCTTACTCTAGTCCCCCTCTAGTGATTTTACGAGTACCTGAAATTTCTGCGCACATTTTTTGACATTTTAGCAGAACATGTACATTTTTTAGCTAAAAAGTTGCAAAAAAGGTAAAAAAAAAAAATGAAGAGCATTTTTAATTTTGAACAAAGTATATGTACCATGAGTGGCATTTTGAAGAATATGATGCAAAAAAAACTATGAGTTTCAGAAGGTAAAAAAAGAAACGTGACAAAAAAAACACAAATTATGAATCGGGTCCTATATTTACAACTGCCAGAGAGATAGAGACACTGAACAGAAAAGCATTACGAGAATAAATAGAATAAATAAATACAAGCTGAATAGAGCTGCAGGAGTGTGTGTATTTCAGTGCCATACATGTGCATTACAAATCGTGGTATGGGTTCCGATGAGAAATTTTTGCCAGTGGCCCATGAAAATCTGGAACTGGCCCTGGGTACAGAGCACTTTATATTAATAATAAAGATGTTCCAACTACACCAACGAGCAGGTGCATAATGAATTCTTTACTATGCAGTACTTACAAGGCAACATACACTACCATTCAAAAGTTTAGGGTCACTCAAAAATTTCCTTATTTTTGAAAGAAAAGCAGTTTTTTCAAATGAAGCTAACATTAAATGATTCAGAAATACACTCTATACATAGCTAATGTGGTAAATGATTATTTTAGCTGGAAATGTCTGGTTTGTAATGCAATATCTTCATAGGTATATAGAGGTCCATTTCCAACAACCATCACTCCAGTGTTCTTATGGTACGTTGTGTATGCTAACTGTGTAAGAAGGCTAATGAATGGTTAGAATACCCTTGAAAACCCTTGTGCAAGTATGTTAGCACAGCTGAAAACAGTTTGGCTGATTAGAGAGCCTATAAACCTGACATTCCTTTGAGCTAGCTGAGAATCTGGAGCATTACATTTGTTGGTTCCATTAAACTCTCGAAATGGCCAGAAAAAAAGAACTTTCATGTGAAACTCCACAATCTATTCTTGTTCTTAGAAATGAAGGCTATTGCATGCGAGAAATTGCCAAGAAACTGAACATTTTCTGCAACGGTGTGTACTACTCCCTTCAGAGGAAAGCACACACAGACTCTAACCAGAGTAGAAAGAGAAGTGGGAGGCCCCGCTGCACAACTGAGCAACAAGACAAGTACATTAGAGTCTGTAGTTTGAGAAATAGATGCCTGCGGTTGCTTTGGTGCTGTGTTATGGCTGGTAATTCAGTACCACAATGGACATAGAAGTCAGAGCACATACAGTGATCTGACAATAACCCAAAAACATAGAACGAGCTCTGAGACGTGGGAACTCTGCTGACCGCAATACCTAATCCTCTCCAACCACACTAGAGGCAGCCGTGGATTGCGCCTAACGCTCCCTATGCAACTCGGCACAGCCTGAGAAACTAGCTAGCCTGAAGATAGAAAATATGCCTACCTTGCCTCAGAGAAATACCCCAAAGGAAAAGGCAGACCCCCACATATAATGACTGTGAGTTAAGATGAAAAGACAAACGTAGAGATGAAATAGATTTAGCAAAGTGAGGCCAGACTTTCTGAACAGAGCGAGGATAGGAAAGGTAACTTTGCGGTCAACACAAAACCCTACAAACAACCACGCAAAGGGGGCAAAAAGACCCTCCGTACCGACTAACAGCACGGAGGTACACCCTCTGCGTCCCAGAGCTACCAGCAAGCAAGAAAAACCAAATAAACAAGCTGGACAGAAAAAACAGCAAACAAAAATAACACAAGAGCAACTTAGCTATGCAGAGCAGCAGGCCACAGGAACGATCCAGGAGGAAGCAAGTCCAATACTAGAACATTGACTGGAGGCCAGGATCAAAGCACTAGGTGGAGTTAAATAGAGCAGCACCTAACGACTTCACCACATCACCTGAGGAAGGAAACTCAGAAGCCGCAGTACCACTCTCCTCCACCAACGGAAGCTCATAGAGAGAATCAGCCGAAGTACCACTTGTGACCACAGGAGGGAGCTCTGCCACAGAATTCACAACAGTACCCCCCCCTTGAGGAGGGGTCACCGAACCCTCACCAGAGCCCCCAGGACGACCAGGATGAGCCATATGAAAGGCACGAACAAGATCGGGAGCATGGACATCAGAGGCAAAGACCCAGGAATTATCTTCCTGAGCATAACCCTTCCACTTAACCAGATACTGGAGTTTCCGTCTTGAAACACGAGAATCCAAAATCTTCTCCACAATATACTCCAACTCCCCCTCCACCAAAACCGGGGCAGGAGGATCAACAGATGGAACCATAGGTGCCACGTATCTCCGCAACAATGACCTATGGAATACGTTATGGCTGGAAAAAGAATCTGGAAGGGTCAAACGAAAAGACACAGGATTAAGAACCTCAGAAATCCTATACGGACCAATGAAACGAGGTTTAAACTTAGGAGAGGAAACCTTCATAGGAATATGACGAGAAGACAACCAAACCAAATCCCCAACACGAAGTCGGGGACCCACACAGCGTCTGCGATTAGCGAAACGTTGAGCCTTCTCCTGGGACAAGGTCAAATTGTCCACTACATGAGTCCAAATCTGCTGCAACCTGTCCACCACCGTATCCACACCAGGAAAGTCCGAAGACTCAACTTGCCCTGAAGAGAAACGAGGATGGAACCCAGAGTTGCAGAAAAACGGCGAAACCAAGGTAGCCGAGCTGGCCCGATTATTAAGGGCGAACTCAGCCAAAGGCAAAAAGGACACCCAGTCATCCTAATCAGCAGAAACAAAACATCTCAGATATGTTTCCAAGGTCTGATTGGTTCGTTCGGTCTGGCCATTAGTCTGAGGATGGAAAGCCGAGGAAAAAGACAAGTCAATGCCCATTCTTGCACAAAAGGCTCGCCAAAACCTTGAAACAAACTGGGAACCTCTGTCAGAAACGATATTCTCTGGAATGCCATGTAAACGAACCACATGCTGGAAGAACAATGGCACCAAATCAGAGGAGGAGGGTAATTTGGACAAGGGTACCAAATGGACCATCTTAGAGAAGCGATCACAAACCACCCAAATGACTGACATTTTTTGAGAGACGGGAAGATCTGAAATAAAATCCATAGAGATATGTGTCCAAGGCCTCTTCGGGACCGGCAAGGGCAAAAGCAACCCACTGGCACGAGAACAGCAGGGCTTAGCCCGAGCACAAATCCCACAGGACTGCACAAAAGAACGCACATCCCGCGACAGAGATGGCCACCAAAAGGATCTAGCCACTAACTCTCTGGTACCAAAGATTCCAGGATGACCAGCCAACACCGAACAATGAACCTCAGAGATAACTTTATTCATCCACCTATCAGGGACAAAGAGTTTCTCCGCTGGGCAACGATCAGGTTTATTAGCCTGAAATTTTTGCAGCACCCGCCGCAAATCAGGGGAGATGGCAGACACAATTACTCCCTCTTTGAGAATACCCGCCGGCTCAGATAAACCCGGAGAGTCGGGCACAAAACTCCTAGACAGGGCATCCGCCTTCACATTTTTAGAGCCCGGAAGGTACGAAACCACAAAGTCAAAACGGGCAAAAAACAGCGACCAACGAGCCTCTCTAGGATTCAACCGCTTGGCAGACTCGAGATAAGTCAAGTTCTTATGATCAGTCAAGACCACCACACGATGCTTAGCTCCTTCAAGCCAATGACGCCACTCCTCGAATGCCCACTTCATGGCCAGCAACTCTCGATTGCCAACATCATAATTTCGCTCAGCAGGCGAAAACTTCCTGGAAAAGAAGGCGCATGGTTTCATCACCGAGCAATCAGAACTTCTCTGCGACAAAACAGCCCCTGCTCCAATCTCAGAAGCATCAACCTCGACCTGGAATGGAAGCGAAACATCTGGTTGACACAACACAGGGGCAGAAGAAAACCGACGCTTCAACTTTTGAAAAGCTTCCACAGCAGCAGAAGACCAATTGACCACATCAGCACCCTTCTTGGTCAAATCGGTCAATGGTTTAGCAATACTAGAAAAATTGCAGATGAAGCGACGATAAAAATTAGCAAAGCCCAGGAACTTTTGCAGACTTTTCAGAGATGTCGGCTGAGTCCAATCATGGATGGCTTGGACCTTAACAGGGTCCATCTCGATAGTAGAAGGGGAAAAAATGAACCCCAAAAATGAAACCTTCTGAACACCAAAGAGACACTTAGATCCCTTCACAAACAAAGAATTAGCATGCAGGACCTGAAACACCGTTCTGACCTGCTTCACATGAGACTCCCAATCATCCGAGAAGATCAAAATATCATCCAAGTATACAATCAGGAATTTATCCAGGTACTCTCGGAAGATGTCATGCATAAAGGACTGAAACACTGATGGAGCATTGGCAAGTCCGAATGGCATTACTGGACACTCAAAATGGCCCTCGGGCGTATTAAATGCAGTTCTCCATTCATCGCCTCGCTTAATACACACAAGATTATACGCACCACGAAGATCTATCTTGGTGAACCAACTAGCCCCCTTAATCCGAGCAAACAAATCAGATAACAGCGGCAAGGGGTACTGAAATTTAACCGTGATCTTATTTAGAAGGCGGTAATCTATACAAGGTCTCAGCAAACCATCCTTCTTGGCCACAAAAAAAACCCTGCTCCTAATGGCGACGATGACGGGCGAATATGCCCCTTCTCCAAGGACTCCTTCACGTAACTGCGCATAGCGGCATGCTCAGGCACAGATAAATTAAACAGTCGACCTTTTGGGAATTTACTACCAGGAATCAAATCGATAGTACAATCACAATCCCTATGCGGAGGTAGGGTATCGGACTTGGGCTCATCAAATACATCCCGGTAATCAGACAAGAACTCTGGAACCTCAGAAGGGGTGGATGACGAAATAGACAGAAATGGGACATCACCATTACCCCCTGACAACCCCAGCTGGACACAGACATGGATTTCCAATCTAATACTGGATTATGGACTTGTAGCCATGGCAACCCCAACACGACCACATCATGCAGATTATGCAACACCATAAAGCGAATAACCTCCTGATGTGCAGGAGCCATGCACATGGTCAGCTGGGTCCAGTATTGAGGCTTATTCTTGGCCAAAGGCGTAGCATCAATTCCTCTCAATGGAATAGGACACTGCAAGGGTTCCAAGAAAAACCCACAGCGCCTAGCATACTCCAAGTCCATCAAATTCAGGGCAGCGCCTGAATCCACAAATGCCATGACAGAATAAGATGACAAAGAGCAGATCAAGGTAACGGACAAAAGAAATTTTGACTGTACCGTACCAATGGTGGCAGACCTAGCGAACCGCTTAGTGCGCTTAGGACAATCAGAGATAGCATGAGTGGAATCACCACAGTAGAAACACAGCCCATTCTGACGTCTGTGTTCTTGCCGTTCAACTCTGGTCAAAGTCCTATCGCACTGCATAGGCTCAGGTTTATGCTCAGATAATACCGCCAAATGGTGCACAGATTTACGCTCACACAAGCGTCGACCGATCTGAATGGCCAAAGACATAGACTCATTCAGACCAGCAGGCATAGGAAATCCCACCATGACATCCTTAAGGGCTTCAGAGAGACCCTTTCTGAAAATAGCTGCGAGCGCACCTTCATTCCATTGAGTGAGTACGGACCACTTTCTAAATTTCTGACAATATACCTCTATCTCATCCTGACCCTGACACAGAGGCAGCAAATTTTTCTCTGCCTGATCCACTGAATTAGGTTCATCGTACAGCAATCCGAGCGCCAGGAAAAACGCATTAATATTACTTAATTCAGGATCTCCTGGCGCAAGAGAAAATGCTCAGTCCTGAGGGTCGCCACGTAAAAAAGAAATAATGATCCTAACTTGTTGAACTGGGTCACCAGAGTAGCGAGGTTTCAAAGCCAGAAATAGTTTACAATTATTTTTGAAACTCAGAAATTTAGTTCTATCTCCAAAAAACAAATCAGGAATAGGAATTCTTGGTTCTAACATAGAATTCTGAACCACAAAGTCTTGAATATTTTGTACTCTTGCCGTGAGCTGATCCACACATGAAGACAGACCTTTAATGTCCATCGCTACACCTGTGTCCTGAACCACCCAAATGTCTAGGGGAAAAAAAAGGCAAAACACAGTGCAGAGAAAAAAAAATGGTCTCAGAACTTCTTTTTTCCCTCTATTGGGAATCATTAGTACTTTTGGCCTCCGGTACTGTTATGGCTGGTAATTCAGTACCACAATAGACAAAGAAGTCAGAGCACATACAGTGATCTGACAATAACCCAAAAACATAGAACAAGCTCTGAGACGTGGGAACTCTGCTGACCGCAATCCCTAATCCTCTCCAACCACACTAGAGGCAGCCGTGGATTGCGCCTAACGCTCCCTATGCAACTCGGCACAGCCTGAGAAACTAGCTAGCCTGAAGATAGAAAATAAGCCTACCTTGCCTCAGAGAAATACCCCAAAGGAAAAGGCAGCCCCCCACATATAATGACTGTGAGTTAAGATGAAAAGACAAACGTAGAGATGAAATAGATTTAGCAAAGTGAGGCCCGACTTTCTGAACAGAGCGAGGATAGGAAAGGTAACTTTGCGGTCAACACAAAACCCTACAAACAACCACGCAAAGGGGGCAAAAAGACCCTCCGAACCGACTAACGGCACGGAGGTACACCCTCTGCGTCCCAGAGCTACCAGCAAGCAAGAAAAACCAAATAAACAAGCTGGACAGAAAAAACAGCAAACAAGAATAACACAAGAGCAACTTAGCTATGCAGAGCAGCAGGCCACAGGAACGATCCAGGAGGAAGCAAGTCCAATACTAGAACATTGACTGGAGGCCAGGATCAAAGCACTAGGTGGAGTTAAATAGAGCAGCACCTAACAACTTCACCACAACACCTGAGGAAGGAAACTCAGAAGCCGCAGTACCACTCTCCTCCACCAACGGAAGCTCATAGAGAGAATCAGCCGAAGTACCACTTGTGACCACAGGAGGGAGCTCTGCCACAGAATTCACAACAGTGCTGGTAAAGTGGGAGATTTGTACAAGGTAAAAGGGATTTAGAATAAAGAAGGCTATCACTACATTTTTCAACGTCATGCCATACCATGTGGACAGTGCTTGATTGGAGCCAATTTCATCCTACAACAGGACAATGACCCAAAGCACACCTCCAAATTATGCAAGAACGATTTAGGGAAGAAGCAGACAGCTGGAATTCTATCTGTAATGGAGTGGCCAGCGCAGTCACCAGATCTCAACCCCATTGAGCTATTGTGGAAGCAGCTTGACCTTATGGTACGCAAAAAGTGCCCATCAAGCCAAACCAACTTGTGGGAGGGTCTTCTTGAAGCATGGGGTGAAATTTCTCCAGATTACCACAGCAAATTAACAGCTAGAATGCCAAAGGTCTGCAATACTGTAATTGCTGCAAAGGGAGCATTCTTTGATGAAAGCAAAGCTGGAAGGAGAAAATTATTATTTCAAATAAAAATCTTTTTTACAAACCTTGTCAATGTCTGGAGTAAATTTTCAAATAACTTAGAAACTCATTTGATTAATAAAAGTATGAGTTATCATGGAAAACACAAAATTGTCTGCGTGACCCTAAAACTTTTGAATGGTAGTGTATATATAAATATATATTTATATACAGGGCCGGCGTCAGCACCTGGCATACCCGGGCAAGTGCCGGGGCCCTGGTGAGACAGGGGGCCCATTCAGGACCGGCATTAGGGGCAGGCAGCTGCTTAGGGCCCCCGCTCCCCCTGGGGCCCTCACCTAGTGGCACATTAGCAGCCGCTATGGGGCCTCTGTGAGGCAGGGGGGCCCGCCTGCAGCCAGCGCCAACTCCCCACCACTGCATTGAACTATACCGGCGTCTGCTGGTAAAGTTCAAAAGCAAATGATGGAGGAGAGAGCGTCACCTGATGCTCCCTCTCCCATCATTCCCCTCTCTGCCTCTGACACTGCCGCTGCAGGTGCACGATGTCATCGTGCACTTGCTGTGTGTCAGGCAGTGCAGCGGCAGCCACCGAGACCGGAGCAGGGAGCAGCGCGGGCATGTTGAGAGGTAAGGAGTGGTTTTTTTTTGTAACTATAACAGTGAGTACTGGACTATGGGGCCATTCTTGGGGAGAGGGGGGCTGTGCTGTATACTACATGTCTGTGCTATATACTACATGGCAGTGTTATATACTACGTGGGCTTTGCTATATACTATATGGGCTGTTATATGCTACGTGGGCTGTGCTATATACTACATGGCTGTTCTATATACTACGTGGGCCGTGTTATATACTATATGGGCTGTTATATGCTATGTGGGCTGTGCTATATACTACATGGCTGTTCTATATACTACGTTGGCTGTGTTATATACTACATGGCTGTGTTATATGTGATCATGAATCGTGGTATGTGTTAAAGGGGGGGGGGGCACTGAGACTCTTTCGCCCGGGGCCCACAAGATCCTGGAGCCGGCCCTGTATGTATATATATATATATACACTGCTCAAAAAAACGGAAACACTAAAATCCCACATCAATGTAAATCCCAACTAATATCCCACGGAGGTCTGGAGTTGGAATGATGCTCAAAATCAAAGTGGAAAATTAAGTTACAGGCTGATCCAACTTCAGTGGAAATGCCTCAAGACAAGGAAATGATGCTCAGTAGTGTGTGGCCTCCATGTGCCTGTATGATTTCCCTACAATGCCTGGGCATGCTCCTGATGAGGCGGCGGATGGTCTCCTGAGGGACCTCCTCCCAGACCTGGACTAAAGCATCCGCCAACTCCTGGACAGTCTGTGGTGCAATGTGACGTTGGTGGATGGTGCAAGACATGAAGTCTCAGATGTGTTCAATCGGATTCAGGTCTGGGGAATGGGCGGACCAGTCCATAGCTGCAATGCCTTCATCTTGCAGGAACTGCTGACACACAGCAGCCACAGGAGGTCTGGCATTGTCCTGCATTACCCAGGGCCAACTGCACCAGCATATGGTCTTACAAGGGGTCTGAGGATCTTATCTCAGTACCTAATGGCAGTCAGGCTACCTCTGGCGAGCACATGGAGGGCTGTGCGGACCACCAAAAAAATGCCACCCCACACCATTACTGACCCACTGCCAAACCAGTCATGCTGAAGGATGTTGCAGGCAGCAGATCGCTCTCCATGGCATCTCCAGACTTTCACGTCTGTCACATGTGCTCAGGGTGAACCTGCTATCATCTGTGAAGAGCACAGGGCAACAGTGGTGAATTTGCCCCTCTTGGTGTTCTGTGGCAAATGCCAAGCATCCTGCACGGTCTTGGGCTGTGAGCACAACTCCCATCTGTGGGCATCGGGCACTCAGGCTATCCTCATGGAGTCGGTTTCTAACTGTTTGTGCAGACACATGCACATTCGTGGCCTGCTGGAAGTCATTTTGCAGGGCTCTGGCAGTGCTTCTCCTGTTCCTCTTTGCACAAAGGCTGAGGTAGCGGTCCTGATGTTGGGTTGTTGCCCTCCTACGGCCCCCTCCACATCCCCTGTTGTACTGGTCTCCTGGTAGCGCCTTCAGCCTCTGGACACTATGCTCACATACACAGCAAACCTTCTTGCTACAGCTCACATTGATGTGCCATCCTGGATGAACTGTACTACCTGAGCCACCTGTGTGGGTTGTAGAGTCCGTCTCATGCTACCACGAGTGTGAAAGCACAATCAATATTCAAAAGTGACCAAAACATCAGCCAGAAAACATTGGTACTGGGATGTGGTCTGTCGTTCCCATCTGCAGAACTTATCCTTTATTGAGTGTGTCTTGATAATTACCAATAATTTCCATCTGTTGTCTATTCCATTTGCACAACAGCATGTGAAATTGATTGTCAATCAGTGTTGCTTACTAAGTGGACAGTTTGATTTCACAGAACTTTGATTTACTTGGAGTTATATTCTGTTGTTTAAGGGTTCCCTTTATTTCTTTGAGCAGTGTGGATATATATAATCAATATGTAAAGTAGAAGACCCTTTCTTATACTATTATATTGTTATTCAGTGTATCTACAATTAAAATGAAAGAGGAAGTTTAATTCGTCTATTGCCCTTTGTATTCCCAGCACCCCTATAATATAATTTTCATATTACTCCATTACATTAATATTACAGTAATTGCTAGCTAGGAATTTCACTAATGCAATGAGTAAAGACACTGTAAACCCATATTTGCCATTGAAAATTGAGGTAAAGATAAATTTTAAAAAACACACAAATTTGCATTTTGTTTTTATTTCAGAACCATGGACAGGGGATATTTCTCATGAGAAAAATATATTTCTTTTTAGCAGAAAAGTTACAATACTCTTCATCAATGACTAAGTAATTATGGAAAACTGTTGTACAACCTGAATTAATCTCTGATATTAACTGAGCAGAATGTGAGATTATAAAACAAGTTGAACTGATCACAAAATCACCAAAAAAAGAAACAAAATGCATTTTATACTATGTGCAGAAGTAAACTAGCTAATCTGTGTAGGAATGTGAGGCTTTGCCTTTGAAAGGGAATGTGTAATCAAATATGAACTACTCCTGAAATCAGGACTGCATGTGAAATGTATTTTGTAATTTTTCAATTTTTATTTAATTTTCCAAATCTTTTAAAAAAAAACCCAAAATCCTTGTAATCTTTCACACCACTAGGCCTACTATTAGACGTATGCTTCTTGTTCTTTTCAATAGCCACATTGCTATATATATATATATATATATATATATATATATATATATATATATATATATGAGTAACAATAGGAAACAGCACAAAAAACTGAAAGAAATGGACTTTATTGCCCAAATGGTGTGGCAATGTTTTGGATGTAATATTAGCATCCGAAACATTGCCACGCCATTTGGGCAATAAAGTCCACTTTTTTTCTTTTTTTTTAGTTTCTATTCTTATTATTGGAAACCATTTGGCTACTGGTTGGGAAAGCTTTGCATGACACTTGAGGTAATATCAGATGCTGATCCAACTTTTTCTTTCTGTGTATATATATATATATATATATATATATATATATATATATAAGACACAAAAGAGCACAGTGAGGTCAAAAATACTCTGTTGTAGAAAATTGTAAAAAAAATCACAGTAATAAGCAAGTGCTAGTCAAAAGATGGAAAAAAAACAGGATATTTAGTTGATACTTTTTTTGCAAAAAAATGTATACTAAGCTGCTCCACCAATCGTCAAGGTATACCCATATAGAGCAGTCCTAACTAATGTATATAATCCCTATCTGATGTATTTAAATCCTGATCATCTGTATAGTACCTCTATAAGCAGGGTTCAGAGAAGGAATATCCATGTGGACATGCTGGATGGAACAGCTTAAGTGCAAATGACCCACAAAGGAGTGGTGGACTCCCCAGTCCTGTAGAAACAAGAGAACAATTGAAGAACCAGAAACACATGGGTGTTATGATGAGGTAATTCAGTACCACAATGGACATAGAAGTCAGAGCACATACAGTGACCTGACAATAACCCAAAAACATAGAACGAGCTCTGAGACGTGGAAACTCTGCTGACCGCAATCCCTAATCCTCTCCAACCACACTAGAGGCAGCCGTGGATTGCGCCTAACGCTCCCTATGCAACTCGGCACAGCCTGAGAAACTAGCTAGCCTGAAGATAGAAAATAAGCCTACCTTGCCTCAGAGAAATACCCCAAAGGAAAAGGCAGCCCCCACATATAATGACTGTGAGTTAATATGAAAAGACAAACGTAGAGATGAAATAGATTTAGCAAAGTGAGGCCTGACTTTCTGAACAGAGCGAGGATAGGAAAGGTAACTTTGCGGTCAACACAAAACCCTACAAACAACCACGCAAAGGGGGCAAAAAGACCCTCCGTACCGAACTAACGGCACGGAGGTACACCCTCTGCGTCCCAGAGCTTCCAGCAAGCAAGAAAAAGCAAATAAGCAAGCTGGACAGAAAAAACAACAAACAAAATAACAAAAGCGGAACTTAGCTATGCAGAGCAGCAGGCCACAGGAACGATCCAGGAGGAAACAGGTCCAATACTAGAACATTGACTGGAGGCCAGGATCAAAGCACTAGGTGGAGTTAAATAGAGCAGCACCTAACGACTTCACCACATCACCTGAGGAAGGAAACTCAGAAGCCGCAGTACCACACTCCTCCACCAACGGAAGCTCATAGAGAGAATCAGCCGAAGTACCACTTGTGACCACAGGAGGGAGCTCTGCCACAGAATTCACAACAGTACCCCCCCTTGAGGAGGGGTCACCGAACCCTCACCAGAGCCCGCAGGACGACCAGGATGAGCCATATGAAAGGCACGAACAAGATCGGGAGCATGGACATCAGAGGCAAAGACCCAGGAATTATCTTCCTGAGCATAACCCTTCCACTTAACCAGATACTGGAGTTTCCGTCTTGAAACACGAGAATCCAAAATCTTCTCCACAATATACTCCAACTCCCCCTCCACCAAAACCGGGGCAGGAGGATCAACAGATGGAACCATAGGTGCCACGTATCTCCGCAACAATGATCTATGGAATACGTTATGAATGGAAAAAGAATCTGGAAGGGTCAAACGAAAAGACACAGGATTAAGAACCTCAGAAATCCTATACGGACCAATGAAACGAGGCTTAAACTTAGAAGAGGAAACCTTCATAGGAATATGACGAGAAGACAACCAAACCAAATCCCCAACATGAAGTCGGGGACCCACACAGCGTCTGCGATTAGCGAAACGTTGAGCCTTCTCCTGGGATAAGATCAAATTGTCCACTACATGAGTCCAAATCTGCTGCAACCTGTCCACCACAGTATCCACACCAGGACAGTCCGAAGACTCAACCTGCCCTGAAGAGAAACGAGGATGGAACCCAGAGTTGCAGAAAAACGGCGAAACCAAGGTAGCCGAGCTGGCCCGATTATTAAGGGCGAACTCAGCCAAAGCAAAAAGGACACCCAGTCATCCTGATCAGCAGAAACAAAGCATCTCAGATATGTTTCCAAGGTCTGATTGGTTCGTTCGGTCTGGCCATTAGTCTGAGGATGGAAAGCCGAGGAAAAAGACAAGTCAATGCCCATCCTAGCACAAAAGGCTCGCCAAAACCTCGAAACAAACTGGGAACCTCTGTCAGAAACGATATTCTCTGGAATGCCATGTAAACGAACCACATGCTGGAAGAACAATGGCACCAAATCAGAGGAGGAAGGTAATTTAGACAAGGGTACCAAATGGACCATCTTAGAGAAGCGATCACAAACCACCCAAATGGCTGACATTTTTTGAGAGACGGGAAGATCTGAAATAAAATCCATAGAGATATGTGTCCAAGGCCTCTTCGGGACCGGCAAGGGCAAAAGCAACCCACTGGCACGAGAACAGCAGGGCTTAGCCCGAGCACAAATCCCACAGGACTGCACAAAAGAACGCACATCCCGCGACAGAGATGGCCACCAAAAGGATCTAGCCACTAACTCTCTGGTACCAAAGATTCCAGGATGACCAGCCAACACCGAACAATGAACCTCAGAGATAACTTTATTCGTCCACCTATCAGGGACAAAGAGTTTCTCCGCTGGGCAACGATCAGGTTTATTAGCCTGAAATTTTTGCAGCACCCGCCGCAAATCAGGGGAGATGGCAGACACAATTACTCCCTCTTTGAGAATACCCGCCGGCTCAGATAAACCCGGAGAGTCGGGCACAAAACTCCTAGACAGGGCATCCGCCTTCACATTTTTAGAGCCCGGAAGGTACGAAACCACAAAGTCAAAACGGGCAAAAAACAGCGACCAACGAGCCTGTCTAGGATTCAACCGCTTGGCAGACTCGAGATAAGTCAAGTTCTTATGATCAGTCAAGACCACCACGCGATGCTTAGCTCCTTCAAGCCAAGGACGCCACTCCTCGAATGCCCACTTCATGGCCAGCAACTCTCGATTGCCAACATCATAATTTCGCTCAGCAGGCGAAAACTTCCTGGAAAAGAAGGCGCATGGTTTCATCACCGAGCAATCAGAACTTCTCTGCGACAAAACAGCCCCTGCTCCAATCTCAGAAGCATCAACCTCGACCTGAAATGGAAGCGAAACATCTGGTTGACACAATACAGGGGCAGAAGAAAAACGACGCTTCAACTCTTGAAAAGCTTCCACAGCAGCAGAAGACCAATTGACCACATCAGCACCCTTCTTGGTCAAATCGGTCAATGGTTTAGCAATACTAGAAAAATTGCAGATGAAGCGACGATAAAAATTAGCAAAGCCCAGGAACTTTTGCAGACTTTTCAGAGATGTCGGCTGAGTCCAATCATGGATGGCTTGGACCTTAACAGGGTCCATCTCGATAGTAGAAGGGGAAAAAATGAACCCCAAAAATGAAACCTTCTGAACACCAAAGAGACACTTTGATCCCTTCACAAACAAAGAATTAGCACGCAGGACCTGAAACACCGTTCTGACCTGATTCACATGAGACTCCCAATCATTCGAGAAGATCAAAATATCATCCAAGTATACAATCAGGAATTTATCCAGGTATTCTCGGAAGATGTCATGCATAAAGGACTGAAACACTGATGGAGCATTGGCAAGTCCGAATGGCATTACTAGATACTCAAAATGGCCCTCGGGCGTATTAAATGCAGTTTTCCATTCATCGCCTCGCTTAATACGCACAAGATTATACGCACCACGAAGATCTATCTTGGTGAACCAACTAGCCCCCTTAATCCGAGCAAACAAATCAGATAACAGCGGCAAGGGGTACTGAAATTTAACCGTGATCTTATTTAGAAGGCGGTAATCTATACAAGGTCTCAGCGAACCATCCTTCTTGGCCACAAAAAAGAACCCTGCTCCTAATGGCGACAATGACGGGCGAATATGCCTCTTCTCCAAGGACTCTATCACATAACTCCGCATAGCGGCGTGCTCAGGCACAGATAAATTAAACAGTCGACCTTTTGGGAATTTACTACCAGGAATCAAATCGATAGCACAATCACAATCCCTATGCGGAGGTAGGGTATCGGACTTGGGCTCATCAAATACATCCCGGTAATCAGACAAGAACTCTGGAACCTCAGAAGGGGTGGATGACGAAATAGACAGAAATGGGACATCACCATGTACCCCCTGACAACCCCAGCTGGACACAGACATGGATTTCCAATCTAATACTGGATTATGGACTTGTAGCCATGGCAACCCCAACACGACCACATCATGCAGATTATGCAACACCAGAAAGCGAATAACCTCCTGATGTGCAGGAGCCATGCACATGGTCAGCTGGGTCCAGTACTGAGGCTTATTCTTGGCCAATTCCTCTGCGTCCCAGAGCTTCCAGCAAGCAAGAAAAAACAAATAAGCAAGCTGGACAGAAAAAACACCAAACAAAATAACAAAAGCGGAACTTAGCTATGCAGAGCAGCAGGCCACAGGAACGATCCAGGAGGAAACAGGTCCAATACTAGAACATTGACTGGAGGCCAGGATCAAAGCACTAGGTGGAGTTAAATAGAGCAGCACCTAACGACTTCACCACATCACCTGAGGAAGGAAACTCAGAAGCCGCAGTACCACTCTCCTCCACCAACGGAAGCTCATAGAGAGAATCAGCCGAAGCACCACTTGTGACCACAGGAGGGAGCTCTGCCACAGAATTCACAACACATGGGCTACTCGCACATTGAACAAGCCTGTAGGAACCTGTTCACACCACCAAGAAACTTGAAGACACAAAAGAGCACATCGAGATCAAAAAACCCAGGGTATTTAGTTGATACTTTTTTTTGCAAAAAATTGTATACTAAGCTGCTCCACAAATCGTCAAGGTATACCCATATAGAGCAGTCCTAACTAATGTATATTATCCCTAACTAACATAGTAACATAGTAACATAGTAAGGCCGAAAAAAGACATTTGTCCATCCAGTTCAGCC